>NC_142930.1:109368428-109390928 GCF_046866305.1 Octopus bimaculoides | reverse complement strand
GCCTCAGATAAAACGGATTTCCCACAATGACATGAGGTCATGCATTTGTCAAGGGAGGACACAGCTAAGATCTGAGAACTTGCATGGTACTCTTTTTTTATTGACCCTAAAGGAATGAAATGTCAAAGTCAATCCAATAGAGTTTTGATTCAGAATCTAGAAGGATTTAATGAGAAGTCATAAAGTGCTTTTAGGTCTGTCATACACTTACGTATATATATATATATATAAAAACTACAACGGTTATAGTTGACATTTGCAAATGTATATGATATAGTACCATGTACACTAATTGTTTAAATTGCCAATGTAATCATGAACAGATATAGGTATCCTTTTAACCTCTCATCTCTTAACCCTTTAGCATTTAAACTGGCCATATCCGGCCAAAATATTCTGCTACTTGTACATTCAAACTGGCTTAATCCAACATCTCACAACTACTTGACAATGTTATGGTAAAAACAAACCATCACATCATTGAATTCTTGAAGCCACAAAGATAATGTGTGATTAATTCAAATCAATGTGAATAAACAAACTTTACCTTTGACAATAAAATGAATGCTAAAAAGTTAACCCAACTGAACATTGAGGATGTGGCAGTAAGAGCAAGAAAAGATTGCTAAATATGTGGAGCCATGTTAAATTAAGTACTTTGCTCATAAAAACAAAGTACTGCCTGACCTGAAACTGAACCTACAACCTTATTATTAAAAGCCCAACACTCTAGCTACAAGGCCATGCACTGCCACATGTTTCTCTCATACACATGTACATAGACTCATATACATATTTTCGTTCATTGCTTTATAGTTTTTCCATGTTTGCATGAGTTAGATGATTGTTACAGAGACAGTGTTTTGTTCTACTGCTGGATGCCTTCCTTGTTGCTAACTTTTGCCTGTTTTTCAAAAATATAATGTGATCAGATGCTTTGTTGACAGAAGAAATGACAATGACAATACTGCTTGTATATTGCCACCTAGTGAGATACAAACATACAGGCATACATATATGCTCACACACACACACACACACACACGTGCGTGCACACACAGAGGATAGGCAGGAAGCTGAAAATACGAAGTCTCTGTCGCTCTTCTGCTTATAAAAGTTTAATAAACATGTACTCTATTCTGCTGAAAAATTTTGAATAATCCTTCTGTCTAATGTTAATTGTTTTTATATAAAACTTAGCATAAAAACAGGATATGAAATAATAAAGTATGTTATTGATAATATATTGTGACTCAAAATTTCATGCTCAGCTGATGATGTTAAACAATCGAGACATAAGATCTCAAAGTGTTCTTAAATGTCAAAGACGGATATTTTATTATTCAAAAATATTTTTGACATTTTGTAAATGACCAAAGGATATCTAAGTAGTTGATAACTTCCATTTCTTTGGTGCCAAATTAGCTGAGGTCAAGAGTGCTCAAAGAGTATGGTACCAGTTTAAGAACATGAGGGGAAAAGGTGAAGGGAACTGTTACCACTACTAATAATAAAGGAAAACTCTTTCTGAGTGAAGGAGAGATTATATGATACCTGTTGAATAAATATAATGCTGGATAGTAATAAAAAAAAGGCTTTTGAGCATTAAATGTGTTCTATTATTCAGCATGAAGAAGGGAGCATGAATGAATGAGAGAATAACTGAATATAATAGGAATTGGAGTAGTATGATAGAAGATTGAACTGGTATGGACATGTGATGCATATAGAGGATGACAACTGAGTGAAGAAGTGCTAGGAAATTGAAGTGAAAAAAATCATTGTAGAAATGAAAAAAAATTAAACAAGAAAGCCATGAGAAAAATTGGTGGAAACTGAGCCTAATAGACACAAAGATGGCAAGAGACTGGGAGAAAAAAGTTATTTTGTTAGAGGACATTTGTCCAACTGCAAGCATGGAAGAAATGACTGTAAAATAACTAATGTACACAAATATATGTGTATAGATCGATATAGGTATTTCATCATCATTTAACATCCATACTCCATGTTGACTTGGGTTGAACAGCTTGAGGGGATTCTGTGAGTTGGAAGACTGCTTTGAACTCCAATGTCTGCTTTGGTATGGTGTCTATAGGTGGAAGCCCCAAAGCGTACTGGGTGCTTTTTGCATGTACCAGCAGTAGTGAGGTCGCCAAGTGTCTTGCAAAGACAAAGAAGAAACCTCTCCAACTGAGTGTGGTTTTAGTAAAGGAGGAGGTGGCTTTATGCCAGGTGTTGAGCAGCTAATGTATGATTGAGGAACCAGCAAAGTGTCTTGCTATAGAAGAGATACATAGCTACCTCACATATAGGAGTATGTAGGAGTAAGCCAGAAAGAATACATACATAAAAGGAGAAACAGAATTAAGAATATACTTTGCTAAAATGATAAAATATAGAACAGCAAACTGGTGAAAGATGAGATCAAATACAGAGCTGTTTTTTCAGTGTATCTGTGTAGAACAATTTACACTTTATTGCTTCAGTTTACCAAGCAGTAGAGAATCAATGCCACTCTGAGTCCGTGTGTCACTTACTCTCAAGCAATCTCATCATTCATTGTAGCCTCTCACACCGATGGATCTAGACTCAAGTTGAGATTATCCATTCACCAAAAGTGGCAATTTCTTGCCCATTAAAATGTACGCCTACGGAGTTTTCACCACCAGGCATAGGCTTACCTTAGTCTCAAGAAATTCTCATAACCTGATAATGTAGATGAACACACATGCAATCTCAAATACCAGCACACAGACAAAGATCCCATCCACATATGCACACAAACTCAAGCACCCAAATACACCCACCCACACATACATACAAGCATCCCAGTCACGTGAACACACCCACACACATCCACCACCTCCTACATACATGTATTGTTGAAATTGAGATTACTCTGTTACTAAGAAATCTGTTGAAATATCACTGATCAGAAATGATTTCTGATATCTAAAACATGATGTTTCTTTATAATAAAATAATATGCATGGGCAGTCATCACAGAAATAAAAATTTATATTAAGAAAAACAGAAAACATGAAAATATACAAAAAACAAAATGACGGTGTATATATTGAAATGAAAGGAAAACAGATGTAGAACAAAAGCTGTATGTGTATGTCTCTCTCCACACACACACATACACACTCACACACACACTCACACACACACTCTCTCACACATCCACACACACACACACAAACTCGTGCAAAGAGAAATATACATAAGTGAATGTGTCAATAGCAAAAGGAAAAGGATATGGTTTCAATTCATTTCCTATAATTCATTCAAAGCCTATGGATATCTTTTAGAGTATCCATTTATCTGTATGATCTTCTTCTTCTTCTTCTTCTTCTTCTTCTTCTTCTTCTTCTTCTTCTTCTTCTTCTTTCTTAGACCATTAGGTAGGTAGGTAGGTAGGTAGGTAGGTAGGTAGGTAGGTAAGTAGATAGATAGATAGATATGTAAGTAGATAGATAGATAGATATATATATATGTATATAGATAGATAGATAGATAGATAGATAGAAAGATAGATAGATAGATAGATACATTTCTTTTATTAGCCACACAGGGCTCAACGAAGATGGGACAAATACAATGTAGAGCTTTTCTTTTTGGGAGGGGGAAGGAAGGAAAAAAAAAAAAAAAGATAGATAGATAGATAGATAGATAGATAGATAGATAGATAGATAGATAGATTGGTGTGTGCCTACATGTACTTATCCAAGTGTCTGTCTATCTGTATCAGGTTATTTCAAACTATTTTCATCTCCATCTCTCAAAATAACTATTCTTACATCTATCAATATATCTACCTCTCTTGAAAACAAACCTTCAATTTGTGTTTCTATTTGAATTTTTGGCTGTCTATTTTTTTATTTTTTTATTTATATGTCCATCTCTCCCAAATACAAATGCATAAAGACATATGTACACATTTGGGATATATATATGTATGTATGTATGTATGTATGTATGTATATATAAACACACATATACAACCATATGGTTTTATTTTTATGTTCTTTCTGTTTCTCTCTCTCTCTCTCTCTCTCTCTCTCTCTCTGCATTATATGTATATATATACATATATATACATACATATATATACACACACATGTGTCGTCTTTCCATATATCTATAACTAACCATGAGGCTGTCAATCATCAAATTGTTTGTCACTCGATAACACAATCCATGCAACTGTCAACACACCCATTGACCTTTCTATGTGCCTACACACACACACACACACACACACACACACGCACACATACACATCACATGCATACATAAATATATATATATATAAATCTATGTATTTCTTTTTCTGTATCAGCTCTTCGTCAGTTTATTTTCTGAACACACACTCACAACCAAGTATAAACACAACACATACATGTGCAAAATTGCTCACATATAGACATACACCTATACGTATCTATCTCAGGCATCATGATCATTTCATATAAACTTTCTGTCCCAGTGTGAAATGGACAGATCACTAAAGTCCATGTTAGTTCTTATTCAGAGTCACTTCCTTTCTTGCAAAGGTCAGGAAACCATTCATGTTTTTTTAGTTTTTTTGGCATGGCTTCTACAATTGCATGTCCATCAAAACACCAATCCTTTTACAAAGTGTCCTGTCTCTACGTTCTGAGTACAAATTCCGCTGAGGTCGACTTTGCCGTTCATCCTTTCGGGGTCAATAAATTAAGTACCAGTTGTGTACAGGGGTTGATCTAATCGACTGGTACCCTCCCCCAAAATTTCAGACCTTGTGTCTAGAGTAGAAAAAAAAAGTCGTCCTGGGTGCATTTTAGTATGGCTCCAACCTAGAGAGGTTGTGTAGTTCTTGACAAGATTAATGGGTCCCTGGAACCTATACTGTCTTTCCTCATTCACAAAACCATTTTACATAGTGTATCGAGTACATTTTATCATGACAGCTGTACTAGCAAGATTGCCATGCACATGCATGCATATGCATTCTTACATGTGCACACACACATATATTCACCTCCTTATGCACAGAACAATCTATAAGTGTCTGTTAATAGGTCTCTTCCCAGTGATACACATACAAATAACTATATTTACTTGAACACATCTACATATGCCTATACACACGTTCATGTGCATAAAAGTTTCCATAAGCTACAAGAAATCATACACATAAATAAACACGCAGACATATAAATACATTCATTCACAAAAGCACATATATACACATGTATATGTGCAAGCACACATACACACAAAATCATATGTATGCTTGTTTGCATGCACATACACACATTGGTTCACATCCATCCATTAACCCATCTGTCTATCTCTATATTTATAACCATCTGCAAGGCTGTCAGTCACTCTTGAGTTCGTCCGTCCAACCCCAGCTCTGTATCCTCACTTACATCCCAACATTCATCTGTTTGTGTCTGTAAGTCCATCTCTACTTCTATTCACATAGTTATCTGCCTACATAACGCATGGTTGTTTGTCCATCTATATATCCTTCCACATCTCACTTTCTATATGTTTGGCTCAGAGCTAGAAGAGGAATATAAGGAAAGTAGCAATTCTAGAGATCACTACCGAAATCATTTATTTATTTATTTATTTATTTACTTGTTTCAGTCATTGGACTGTGGCCATGCTTGGGCACTTCTTTCAAGGGTTCAGTTGAACAAACTGATCCCAGTACTTATTTTTAAGTCTTGGTACTTATTTTATCAGTTTCTTTCACTGAATTGCTAGTTTATGAGGACATAAATGATATGGCTTATGTCGTAGTAAAGATTGTTTGCCAACACAACATGGCAGTCCTGGTTTAGGACTAATGTTGCTGTAATTTAGCCCCATTAGTCCTAAACCAGGGCTGCCATGTTGTGTTGGCAAACAATCTTTACTACAAAGTACTGTTGCTGAATATCTCACGTTGTGAGATTTAAAATTAGTAATTTTCTAACATAATTATTTTTGTCCCCAACATCTGCTGGACAAGTAGAGAGGGGACAAACACAGGAACACCCATAAGCAAACACATACACATGCACATGTGTGTATTGGTGTTCTGTGTGTGTTCTTGTCTCGATATCACAAGATAGTTGTATATGAATGACACCATCATAGAAGTGTTTTTTCCTTCCGTTATTTTGTGTAAGTATGTCCATCATTGGTAAAATATTATCTGACATGGAAACAGATGAGGGTTGACCACAGGAAGGGCATCCAGCCTCAATGAATTTCATCTAATGCATCAAATATGGAAAAATAGACGTTCAAATAATTATATATTATACATATAACTGTTTAATTCGAATTACTATATATTATATATATATAACTGTTTAATTCGAATTACTATATATTACATATATAACTGTTTAATTCAAGTTATTATATATTATATATATATATAGCTGTTTAATTCAAATTATTATATATTATATATATATAACTGTTTAATTCAAATTATTGTATATATAACTGTTTAATTCGAATTACTATATATTACATATATAACTGTTTAATTCAAGTTATTATATATTATATATATATATATATATAGCTGTTTAATTCAAATTATTATATATTATATATATATAACTGTTTAATTCAAATGATTGTATATATAGCTGTTTAATTCAAATTACTATATATTGTATATATAATTGTTTATTTATGGTATTATATATTATATATATAGCTGTTTAATTCAAATTATTATATATTATATATATATAACTGTTTGGTATTACATATTATATACATAGCTGTTTAATTCAAATTATTATATATTATATATATAACTGTTTAATTCGAATTAATATATATTATATATATAACTGTTTAATTCAAATTACTATATATTATATATATAACTGTTTAATTCAAGTTATATATCATATACATAGCTGTTTAATTATAGTTATTATATATGATATATATATAGCTGTTTAATTCAAGATATTATATATATAGTTGTTTAATTCAAATTATTATATATTATATATATATAACTGTTTAATTCAGATTACTATATATTATATATATATATATAACTGTTTAATTCAAGTTTTATATTATATATATAGCTGTTTAATTCAAGTTATTATATATTATATATATAACTGTTTAATTCAAGTTATTATATATTATACAACATAGCTGTTTAATTCAAGTCATTATATATACAGCTGTTTAATTCAAATTGTTATATATTATATATATAACTGTTTAATTCAAATCATTGTATATATAGCTGTTTAATTCAAATTACTATATATTATATAAATAACTGTTTAATTCAAATTATTATGTTATATATATAACTGTTTAATTCAAATTATTATATATTATACTTATAACGGTTTAATTAAAATTATTATATATTATATATATAACTGTTTAATTCAAATTATTATATATTATATATATAGCTGTTTAAATCAAATTACTATATATTATATATAACTGTTTAATTTGAATTACTATATATTATATATATATATATAACTGTTGTATTCAAATTATTACATATTATATATATAACTGTTTAATTTAAATTATTATATATTATATATATAACTGTTGAATTCACAAATAAATAAAAAGTATCTAGGTGGCCATAATATATGACTGCATAAGATGGAGAACTGGCAAAATCGTTAGCACGCTGGGCAAAATGCTTAGCAGTATTTCATTTGCTGTTACATTCTGAGTTCAAATTCTGCTGAGGTTGACTTTATCTTTCATCCTTTCGGGGTCAATTAAATAAGTACCAGTTGTGCACTGGGGTAGATGTAATTGACTCAATCCCTTTGTCTGTCTTAGTTTGTCCTCTCCATGTTTATTCCCCTGTGGGCAATAAAGAAATAGATATATGAGTCTATATTCATTTACTCAAGAAAGCAGCCACACAGTGTACAAACGTTATTTCAATGTATTTCTCCATTTTGTTGGAATATATTCCTACCTCCAACAAGATGTAAAACCACATTTAAATAGCTTACATATACTGTAAGGTCATCATCTTGAATAAAACTGTGTGCATGTGTGTATGCTTGTGTGTGTGTGTGTGTGTGTGTGTTTGTGGGTGTGCATATGCATGTGTTTGTCTCAAGGTTGGGAGAAGCAAGCTTTCTTTAAAATCTATTATAGAAAATATGATCAAGCTTCAGTCTTAAATTTCCACAAAGTATTTTCTGCATTTCATTATTAGTCCTCAAAGTATTATTCACAACAATAAATTCTGAAGATGCATCAGTGTTTCATGATCTCACCAACCATTTTTCTGGTCGAAATGGTTTTAGTAGTGATTGTTATTGCTGTTTTATTGGAGGTTAGAATCATGGGAAAACTATTATATATGTTTCACAGTGATTGTCACCAGATTTATATTTTCTGGCTCCCTTGGCTTCAAATTTCTTTCAGCAATCAGAAAATTACTTGGTTAAAACGGCTGATAGAGCAATGCTAAGTTATGCTACCTCTGTATTTTAGATCGTGCATTATTTCTTTTTATACATCTTACACAAGTATTCTAGTTCATTTTTTTTTTTTTCTTTTACTGACTTATATCTTTCTCCAGTTTCATTTGAGCTTGTGTTGCAGTTTCCTTATTTGAGACACCTGGCCATCCATTATGAAAATCTGGTGGTTGGACAGTTTGGATTAACAGTTGAAGTTGTGATATTTACAACATTCATGTTAGCATGGAGATTTTTAAGTTTCATTAGTCACCTGAGGTTTATTCAACATCTTGCTGCTAGTCATCTTTGTTGTTAATGTTGTCATTTTTACAATATATGATTGCAATACGACTTTCTTTGCCTTTCATCCTTTCGAGGTCGATAAATTAAGTACCAGTTGTGTACTGGGGTTGATCAAAATTTCAGGCTCAGTGCCTAGAGTAGATAAGAATAAGATATAAAACAAAAATCTCAAACATAAAATGTTAAAACTAGAATTAGAAGACTTTTAATATTGCATATATATATATATATATATATATATATATATATATATATATATATATATGTAATATAATATGTGACGATTATTTAGTTGCCTTACCATTACTATTAATATATATATATATATATATATATATATATATATATATATATAATCATGTAGAGAATGGAGAAATGTTTCTCCATTCTCTACATGATTATACTTATAAACTATGGTTTACACGATAAATTACCTACCTCTGGATACCTTCTAACAAAGACGATACCCACACAAGTAATCTCCAGGAGCTCCTTCGGATTTAATTATCCCTTAGTTGTTTAAACACTTCTAGCCTACCACTTGAATGTTTAAACAATCCTAACTTATACCTATATATATATATATATAAATATATATATATATTATATATATATATATATATATATATATATATATATATATGTATATTCGTGTATGTGTGTGTGTGTGTGTGTTTGCACTATGATCATTTTGACGCCTGGGTATCTTCAAGTACTATTTTATAAACATTTATAATTCCACCTTAACACAACCAGGTATCAAATCGATCACAGTGTGAATTATTAAAAAAAACAACATATTTTGTATTGTACACCACATAAGAAAGTAATCAACTTCAGTTAGACCAACTTCAGAATATATATATATATATATGTATGCATGTATGTATGTACACATAAGCATGTACATGTATACCACAAAGAAAATGAATCTAAACTATAGATTTTCTCTCCAAACTATTTGGTTTACTCTCCTAAAGTTCTTAAAAAAGGCATGAATGTTGGAATAGGATAAAAAGCTAATGAAACAATTGTTTTTGTAGCAACAAAGGGATGGGTTCTCTCGCCAAGTTAAAGGCAGACACTATTGTGTTGGGTACAAAGTATAATACTGCAAGGTAGTATAAACTGGATGCTGAATGCGGAAAGTGTGAAAACAAAGAAATGAAATGATCATGTTCCATTAGATGTGTAATGCTAGAGTGCATCAATGACAGGGCACAAATAAGCTGAGGGGGAAAACTGCACATAACAGGTGATGCAGATGAAGGATGACAGCTGAGCAAGGAAGTGCCAAACAATCCAAGCAGAAGAAACCTGCACAAGAAGATGGAGGAAGAAGTAATGATAGCTGATCTCAAGAGGCTAAAATCCCTGAAGGATGAGATAAAGGACTGCAGCTAATGGCAAGTTTTGTGTGAGTATACATGGAAAAATTAACATAAGAACGCAATGATACATGTGTGTTTGTGTGATCATCATCATTATCATTTAATGCCTAGTTTCCATGCTGGCATAGGTTGGGCAGTTTGACAGAATCTGATGAAATTAGAGGACCAAGGCATGCTTCTATGTGTAATTTAGCACAGTTGCAATGGCTGGATGCCCTTCCTAAAGCCAAACATTTTACAGTGCATATAGAGTACCTTTTTGTAGCACTAGCCTAAAGTGACCAATGTAATGAAGAGCTAACAGCAGAGAGGGGTGGGATGAGGGAGAATAAGGAATAGTTTTTATAGTTGCAATAGGATAGTAGTGAAGAGAGTAGTAGAATAGTCATTAACTGGTTGGAGTCAGGGTTGGTAAATGGTTAAGGCATTTGTTTTGTAACAACAAAGCTCCATGTTTCATCCCTCTGTGTCTAATCTAGAGAAAAAAATCATTTTCTATAGCCTAAGGTCTATCTATACCTTCTCAGTGAAACTGGGTATACGGAAACTGTACTGAAGCTATTTGGATGAACTACACCTACAATTCAAAGGTACAGATTGTGTGTGTGTGTGTGTGTGTGTGTGTGTGTGTGTGTGTGTGTGTGTGTGTGTGTGTGTGTGTGTGCGTGCGTGCGTGCGTGTGTGTGTGTGTGTGTGTGTGTGCGTGCGTGTGTGTGTGTGTGTGTGCGTGTGTGTGTGTGTGTGCCATTAGCTGCAGTCCTTTATCTCATCCTTCAGGGATTTTAGCCTCTTGAGATCAGCTATCATTACTTCTTCCTCCATCTTCTTGTGCAGGTTTCTTCTGCTTGGATTGTTTGGCACTTCCTTGCTCAGCTGTCATCCTTCATATATATGGGCAGAATACATCCCACAGATATATGGGCAGAATACATACATACATACAAACAAAAATACCCTGTTGTTGATGTTGAAATTCCAACGAAGGAGCCTTAGATCTATGTTAGAAACTGACTCTTTCTCTATTGGCAAGAAATCTTGAAATAAACTGTATAATGACATACATACATACATACATACATTATATATATATATATATATATATATATATATATATATATATATATATACATACATTATATATATATATATATATATAAATATATATATATATATATTAGAACAAATAGAAAGATATTAAAAAATATCTTTCTACTTGTTCTACAATACATTTCAACGCTTCAAAAACAAACTTATGTTTGTTTACATATGACGTAATATATATATGTATGTGTGTGTGTGTGTGTATTTGCATATACAGATTAGCCAGGTACACACAAACTTAACAATGCATGTCTTTATTCTTCTTATTGAGGCATTTATTCAGTGACAATGCTCTACATCTAATTATAAGTTACAGATATTAACATACAGCAATACATTATAATTAGAAATTAATTGGGGTATGTACATATACACATAGATTGAGCATCTACATTTATGCATGTACATATACACAAATCACATGCATATATCTCTACATTTGTACGTGTGTTTATATATATATATATATATATATATATATATATATATATATATATATATACATACACACACACACACACACACACACACATATATATATATATACATACATACACACACAAGCACACATATTCACATGTGCACACCTGCACTTCTGTATAGGGATATATACATTCATACAGGTGTGCAAAATCTTGAAATGTATTAATTCCCTTAAGGATTACAAAACATCATGCATGTTATATACACATGTATGCATACAAATATACATCCAAATACATGTGAATAGGTGTAATTATATATATATATTCAAGGCAAATTTACACAATACACTAACACACACTAACAGGCATACAGGTATGTATGTATGTATGTATGTATCTATATATATATATATATGTGTGTGTGTGTGTGTATATGCATGTGTACATATAGAGTATGTTCGTGTGTATATTACTTGTGTGTGCTTGTATGTATATATATATATATATTTGTATGTGTGTACATATACATATATATATATATATATATATATATATATATATATATATATATATTTATATATAGTGTATGTTTGTGTGGTGTATATAGACCCACACACACACATATCTCCTTTCCTTCCACTTACTCTTAAATTCCACCTTATTACTTTGCCATACTGTTTGCAGCACTACAACACAAAAAGACAAAAAGTTAAAACAATAAAATGAAAAAAAAAAGTCAAACAAAAAAGCAATGCATAAAAAATAAAACTGATCACCCATTGCTGCACATATGTCTCCGAGGCCACTTTTCTTGTAATATATTGATCTCTTACATCCTGATCAACCTCATTCCCACTCACTTCTAATACTTCCCTTCCTTGCACGCTTTACCTCAACCTTGAGCAATTCTTTTTACTCTCTTTTTCAATGTATCAACTCCTCAGACTATTTACAAATGTATCTATCTATGTATCTCACTATATAATTAACTATGCACATATCCAATTAATTAACTCTCTCTCTGTATACCTATGTAATATTATTTCTAAGCAACAAATTCTGTGTGTGTGTGTATGTGTGTGCATTTAATTTATCAATGTAATTGTATAATGCAATGAGAAGGAACTGAAATTTAGTAAAGATCTAAATATCAAAATAAAAACAAAATATATTTTTGTTGCTTTAAACATAATTATGCTTCTATGAGATTAATAATAATAATAATCCTTTCTATAATAAGCACAAAGCCTGAAATTGTCGGGGAGGGAATAAGTTGATTATATCGACCCTAGTGTTCAACTGGTACTTATTTCATCAACCCCGAAAAGGTGAAAAGCAAAGTCGACCTCAGTGGAATTTGAACTCAGAACGCAGCAACAGGTGAAATACAGTAAGCAATTCATCCAGCGTGCTAAAGATTCTGCCAGCTCACCATCTTTGATGATAATAATAGTAATAATAATAATAATCTTTTCTACTATAAGCACAAGGCCTGAAATTTGGGGGACGGGACTAGCCAATTATATCGACCCCATTGTTTCACTGGTACTTGATTTATCAACTCTGACAGGACGAAAGGCAGAATTTGAACTCAGAACGTAGTAACACGCAAAATACCACCAGGCATTTCGTACAGCGTGCTAGCGATTCTTCCTACGTACCACCTTCTAGTATAATAATAATAATAATAATAACAAGAACAACAATAATGATAATGGTTTCAAATTTTGGCACAAAGCCTGCAATTTTAAGGAAAGGGAAGTCAATTACATTGACCCCAGCATTTACTTTATTGACACCCAAAAGATTTTATAGATCCCAAAAGTAAGGACAACTTCAGCAGCATTTGAACTCAGAAAAGGAACAAGGCCAGCAATTTTAGCAAGAGGGAATAGTTGATACCATTGACTTTAGTACTTCACTGGTACTCTCTTTTATCAACCTCAAAAAATTGAAGAGTAAAGATGACCTTGATTGGAGTTTAACTCAGAATGCAAAGAATTAGATGAAATATCAAAAAGCATTTCGTCTGACATGATGATTCTGTCAGATCACTGCAATAATAATAATAGTTTCAAATTTAGGCACAAGTCTAAATTATGAAAGAAAGGGGTGCAAGTTGATTACATCAACCGCAGTATTAGACTGATGCTTAAATTAATAACTCCGAAATAATGAAAGGCAATGTCAATCACAACAGAAATGAAACCCATTCAAAGCATACATATTAAAATGAAAAGGATATTTTCTTTATTTTTACTTTAGATAAATGCAGATAAATGTTAGATAAATGCATATAAAAATATACGCCCATGAGCAGCACCACAAGACAGGTGGCTTTCCATGTCAATTAAATGTAACACAGAAGTAAATAAATAAATATAAAATGTTTTAAGTCTTGAATAAAAACCTCCCTGGGAGTTGTGCACCAAAATTTCAGGTACAAAATTAAATCATGGAGTTCCATGGATTCTTTTATTATTTTATTTGTTTCAGTCATTTGACTGTGGCCATGCTGGAGCACTACCTTTAGTCAAACAAATCAACCCTAGGATTTATTCTTTGTAAGCTTAGTTACAGGGATGTAAACACGCTAACATTGGCTGTCAAGCGAGGGTGGGGGAACAAACACAGACACACAAACATATACACACACACACACACACATATATATATATATATATACACACACACACACACACACACACACATATATATATATATATATATATATATATATATACGACAGGCTTCTTTCAGTTTCCGTCTAGCAAATCCACTCACAAGGCTTTGGTCGGCCTCAGGCTATAGTAGAAGACACTTGCCGAAGGTGTCACGTACTGGGATTGAACCCTTAACCATGTGGTTGGGAAGCAAACTTCTTACCACACAGCCAACATTCCAAACTTTAAGATCATCAAAACTCAAACTCACATTTAATCAATTAAATTTTTTTAAGTGAAATACAATGATTTTTAAATTCTAAATTTTCGGATCTTTGTTACCTTCAATGTAAAGTAATACTATTTTGAATCACCTATTTATCTTTCAGAAGTGAAGGTGTGGCTGTGTGGTAAGAAGTTTGCTTCCCAACCATGTTTCCTGGTTCAGTTCCACTGTGTGGTACCTTGAGCAAGTGTCTCCTACTCTAGCCTCAGGCCAACCAAAGCCTTGTGAGTGGATTTTGGTTGATGGAAACTGAAAGAAACCTGTCATGTATGTACGTGTGTGTGTGCTTGTCCCCCACCACCTCTTGACAACTGGTGTTGGTGTGTTTATATTCCCATAACTTAGCAGTTCAGTATAAGAGACTGATAGAATAAATACCAGGCTTTAAAGATAAAAAAAAAGAAAGATATCCAACCGACTATATATCTGTGTTTTACCTTACAACATATACCTTACTAACTGCCTATGCATGTATGATATATATACATATGTATATATATATATATATATATATATATATATATATATATATATATACATATATATATATATACATATATATATATATATATATACATATATATATATATATATATATATATATATATATATATATATATATATATATATATATATATATATATATATATACATATATATATATATATATATATATATATATATATATATATACATATATATATATATATATATATATATATATATATATATATATATATATATATATATATCAAAACATTCTGTTTAACTGCTTAGCTCTGTAGCTATCTAATGAACTAATTAACTCTATCAACCTAGTTGTCTATCACAGCCTCTTTTTCTCAGTATTCCTTCTCTTAAGGCTGACACTTCTGTACTTTACAGATTTCCACATCACTAAATATAGCCACTGACACTGACGATCATAGCTTAACATTCTTAAGCAAGGTTATTGCCAGTAGCTATAGTAAATGATTCACTGACAGAAAGGAAAGCAGGAGATAACAATAATTGCCCTACCACCACCACTGCAATTACTGCCACAAGCAGAAAACCCCCCACCGTCAAACAGCTGAGATCAAATTATTAACCAGTTGTTTGCATGGCAACTTTGAATTTGGGAAGCTGGATCACAGATAAAAATATCATTGCCTTTATATCAAGAAAGAAAAGATACATGTGTTTTTAGTGCTTGCCTTTGTAATAGTATGTCACTTTGTATGTATTTGTGAATGTATGTGTGTGTATCTGAGTTGATCTCCATGAATGTATGTGTATATATATATGCTAGTATTGTCACTTGTACACACTCCATATTCAATAGAAAAGCAGATGCACTTGCTGCAATGAAAGTGTATAAGTGGATCTAATTGTGTCTATGAGTGCTTATGACTAAGTAAGTGTGTGTATGTGATGTGGTTATGTTGGTGGGTTGGAGGGGGGAATCTTATTTCAAGGTTTTTGTGTAAATGGATATGTTTCATGAGAAAGTAGAAACGAGTAAGTGCACATGTATATATGAGTGCATTTGTGTATACATTTATGTAGAATTATGTATCTGTATGTTTGAATGCGTTTATAAACTTGTTCCCATTCTGAGCCTTGTGTTATGGTATCATGAATGTGTATGCATATATGTATGCATGCATATAAATCAATATACATGCATATGTGTATGAAAGTATGTGTATGCATAAAATGCATGAAATATTTTATTCTGTATGTGATCTTATGTATTGCAAATATTTGTACACAGGCATGTGTGTTTAAATGTAACCATGTGTATATTGAGTGTGTGTGTGTGTGTGTGTGTGTGTGTGTGTATAGATATATATGTGTGTAGATGCATTTATATCTATATAATGTATATCCACATATATACACACGTCTATACACATACACACACATTTAAAGAAAGATATTCATAAAAGTTATCAATAATTTAAAACAAATTTTGAAAACAGAATGACACGAAGCTTTTGCAAAGAAATTTTCATATTGTATGTAAGCGCTTTCATTGTTCAACTTTTCAAACACATGTTATGGGTTATACACACACATATATATACATTAAACGAACAGTATATGGTACTGAAGGACTTTATGTATATCATGCGATGCATGTCTATAAATGTGTGTTTGTGTGGGTATCGGAATGTTTGTATGTAAAATTATGTCTTATATTTTTTAGTCCAATTAAGAATAGTTTTGAGGTGGTTAGGTCCTATAATGAGAGAATGCATGACATTTAGGTGATGTTGATGAATTGGCAACATAGAACATATGATCCAAACTGATTATTGAGTGTTGACCAAATTAATTCTTAAATGATTACAAGGCTTGTGTGGCTGATGTTAAAATAAAATGAAAAGATTAAGGGGGGCCTCAGACAGATGTGATCTGATGTTTGGTTAAGTTGTATGAATGTAATATAGTCAAAGTGTGTTGCTTTTGTTTTTCTACATCTGTTTCACTATGCTAGCAACTGTTAAACTGCTTTTTTTTTTACAACAGAATACCTTTATTGTTAACTATTCAACTGTAAAGTAGGAGTGGAAGTTCAGGAGTATAACACAAATGGTTATAGATAAATTTTGATTCATCCTCATTTAATGTCTGTTTTCCATGCTGCATGGGTCTGATAGGGTTCAACAAGCTGCATTGAGCTCCCATGTTAGCTTTGGTATGGTTTCTACTATTGGGTGCCCTTCCTAACACCAACCATTTCACAGTGTGTACTGGATGTTTTTTCGTGACACCAGCACTAGTGATGTCACCAAATAATTAGCAAGACAAACGAAAGAAAGGGAAAAGCCCCTCCACAGCTGTGTAGCAGCGTATTTCAGAGAAGAGGTGGCTTTATGCCAGGCATTGAAGGCCAAAATATAATAGAGAGTAAAGCCCAGTGTTTTCTTAACCCTTTCATAATCATATTTTGTCGAAGTACATAGTCCTATTAATACATGCTTCTATTAATTTTTGAATTTACTTAAGATAACTTTGTCATAATGAAGCTGGTGTTTGAAACAAATTAACGTGAGGCTTTGATGTAAGGTTTTAATTTAGATCACTTTAAAAGAGTAAGTATCATAAAAGCAGATGTGATCTCAGGTAGGTTGGTATGAAAAGGGTTAAACAAAGATTTGCCTTTTATTTCTCTTAATTCAGTTAAGTGTGGAGGTGCATGAGTCTGGTTTGTTTCTTACCACTGGACAACCAATATCGGTTTGTTTGTGGCCCCATATCTAAGCAGATTCAGAAAAAAGAGATTTATGATAATTATTGGGTTCAGTTTAATTAACTGAAAATTTCAAGTCACAGCACCCTGCCACCCTCCATGCACACAAACACACGCCCTGCTAAAAAGAAAGAAAAAGAAAACAGTCAGGTGTTGAGAGAAACAAATTGAGAAACACACCTTTATATATATATATATATATATATATATATATATATATATATATATACATATATATGTATATATACACACCTGTATGTATAACAAGCAAAAATGCTAGCTCTAAAATCTCTCTAAGCGATCAATGCAGTAGTTGTACTGATAAGTAATATTCATTCTAACTTTAACATGGCAGCCTGCTCGAATGGACTGCCATATTAAAGTGGTTATGAATATATATATATATATATATATATATATATATATATATATATATCTTCATTTGCTGTCTTTTAAAGCTTAAACTTCATGACAGACAACCAGTGTTTAGAACTCCATATCTATTTCTATTTCAGTATTAAAGTTGTATCCTTTGATATTAAATCTGAATTTGAGTATCACACACAGTATATGTAGAAAGCCAAACAAAATAAGACAGATTGTTAATAGGATATTTATTTACATCTTATGTGCATTTCATTAACATGAAATGATTATCAGTTACATAAAACCTAATAATGTCAAATCATCATATTTTATACTTAACATAATTGGATTGAAACTATGATGGAAATCACCATTGTGGAGCTGATGCTTGCCAAACACACTGTTCCAGTCCCACTGTGTGGTATCTTACACACATGTCTTCTACAATAGTCTTTGACTAATCAAGACCCTGTGAGTGGGTTTGGTAGACAGGAACTGAAAAAGACCATTGTATATATATATATATATATATATATATATATATATATATATATATATATATATATATATATCTTTGTGTGTGTGTGTGTGTTGCTTTTGTTTTTCTACATCTGTTTCGCTATGCTAGCAACTGTTAAACCTCTGGCTCTCATTGAGACCACTACCGCTCATAACCTATATATATATATATATATATATATATAAATCATAACAGCTTTTATAAACAAAATATTTTGATAACTGTGATGCCTTTTCTTTTAGTGCCATTTAGGTATCCAAGAAAAGGCATATACCAAATATATCGCACAAGCACACAAATACATCTATCCTCGTTATCATCATTTAATGTTCATTTAAAGGAGAATTATGAACACCTTCTAACCATATCAACTATTGTTGCTCAGTGAAGAGCAGGCCTTGATGTCCACTACTGCCATGCTGAAACAGTAGGCCATACTTGAAATTATATTTTGGAGACTTCTGCATACAAACAGAAGACAAAGACCTCTCAATTACATTGATGTTATTAGCAGAGATACACAACTTGAAACTGAGGACTTATCAAAGATAAAGAAGTGGGGGAAAGCAGAGATTTCTGGCACCACTTTGAATACATTTGGATTGTGGTCACTTAAAGAAATTTATATATGCGTGCGCACACACACATACACACACTTATAGAAAGGGAATATGTGTGTCTGTACATAAATATATATATATATATGTATGTGTATGTATGTATATACAGGAGGGGGAGGTTATATACAAGAAAAAATAACAGGTGCATATACAAAAAAATTGCATGTAGATAACTTTTGTTTATCGACCATCGTTTTCATGTAGTGCACCATGTACCACTCCTAGATGTGCTACTAATATAATAAAATTATAGTTTAAAAATAAAAAACTTGAAAAATACGAACTGAAAGTCTGAAAGTAAGTCTTGTCAATTATGCCTCAGTTATTGAATATTAACTTAAGTAATTAATAAATTTTCTGCACTTTAAATTATTTATATTGGTAAATTAAATTGCATGGCTGTTTTGGGTTTTTTTTCGTTTTTAATTCATTTTGTGAGTTAACACAAAGTGTGCCAAAATATATTTCATTGTGTTAAAGTGCACACCAAGAGTGTAAAAAGGTTTGTGAACCACTTGTCTATATTAATAGAATTAAGTAAGTGGAGATATTCATAGATGAAAAAAAGATAACTACATATATACAACTAGATATACTAGACAAAAATATGACAGATCAAAAATATAGATAGCAGAATATGCATTGGAAAAAAAATAGACAGACAGACAGACAGATAGATAAAGAACACTAGAGACAGAAACAGAGATAAGTAGATAGACAGATAGATAAATAGATGGATGGATAGATACATACACACACGAATACAGAAAAATGTGTGTTTACATGTTTATGTATATGTGTTAGTATACATATATGTATATGAGAATATGTATGTGTATATTTTTATGTATGGGCTAATAGGATTAGAGATGCATATATGTATGTGTATGTACAAAATTTATATATACATATATATATTTACATTTATTTATATGCATATGTGAAAATACATTTGTCGTTTTTGAGATTTTATATAAATATATATAAATACACTCACACACACACACACACATATTGCTGTGTGTGTGTATGTATAGTGATAGAACGACACAAACATATAAGCATTTTACAATAGCATATATATGTAGAGAGGTATTGAGATACGTGCATGTGATGATAATTTTATTAAAAGTATAATTTTATAATTAAATATCTTGTTTTCTTATCAGCCGTTAAACCTGGAGTAAATTATAACATTTAAAAATCTCATCTCTGAAATTTAAACTTCTTACATATTTCATTTGTGTTTTTTGAGATATACATACTCAAACAACCACACACATACATGACATAGAATGGACACACACACACACACACAAAACATGTGTAGTCATGCACATATAAAGGATGTCTCCACAAAAAATGTATATACACATTGAACTTTTATCAATTCAGTATTTATTAAAACACATTTCATTTTCGAAATTAAATAGAATCTAGAGTTTAATATTTTCATGAATGCCTGTTTTCAAATGGATGACTATTCTGGTCCAGGCAATGCTGATTATACAAAGCAATAGAATTGTAAACATTTGGTAATATTTCATTTGTTATGTGCACATTCTAGTTCAATAGCTGCCCTCAGTTTATAGACTGTTTATAGACCGATGCAAGTCTTGTATTGTAAAATTTGTCTCTTAAGCATCCCCATAAAAGAATAGCCTAATGATGTGTGGTCTACAGAACCCCATTGTCTGATGTATCTTTTGGCAAAATTTCATCGAGGCAGGTCCTTACATTTCAGTGGTAGTGTTGGGGTGTCCCATCTTGCTAGAAATAAAACACCACATCTTCAAAGACTTCTTTGCACGCTTGGCATGACAGATTGTCACAAATTCCAGTAAATGGGATCAGTCATAGTACCGTCAAAAAAGAATGGTCCAGTTAATCTTTTTGGTACCCAACATGACACTGTAACTCCTGGTAAATTAACATGATATTCCTCTGTAATATGTAGGTTCACAGTTTCCCAATAGGTGAGATTGTGACAGTTAACTGAGCCATTTAATTTGAGTGTAGCCTCGTCACTCCAAACAATTTTTGTGTGTATCTTCTATATGGTTTTCCAAATACCACTTGCAAAATACCAGTGTTGTTCAAATCATCTTCATTAGAAACATGAACTATTCTTGGAATATAACTTTTCCAATGGGTTTAGTGAAGAGTAAAATATAATCTGAATAAGAAGACAAAGAGAGACTTTAACATATATTTAATGATTAGTTACAACTGTTTCTGTACCAATTCTTCTTTCAATGCCAGTTCATGCAAAAGTTCAAAGTAAAAATTTATGAATATCAAAGGTGCACTTTGATGCAAGTCTGAGAAAATGCCACTCTAATGTCTAAAACTGCAAGTATTACATAAATTTTCATTTTGAACTTTTGCATGAACTGGCATTGAAGGCAGAATTGGTATATAGAAATACATAGATCATTTAACTAGGCAATGGCTGGTAATCATACAACTATTTCAACATATTTTTGTGCCTCTTCAAAGGCAGAAGTGATTTTATAAGAGAGCCAATCTGTGTACACATGTAATAAACATCCTCATAGCAATAACAAGAGGAGGGTGTCGCCATATAGAAGCAAATGCACACAAAGGCCATAAAGGTGGATATACAATGAAGATGCACAATTATAGTGGGAGAGAAAATCTGAGCTACAGAGTTATCTGTCTTTCTGGTGGAAGGAAGTGATCAGAAAGAGATACAAGCTGAGAGTGAGAAAAAGTGAAGATGCCAGTTGAAAAAGGGTTATCGTTTTGAGACACCATGTGTTGGGCCAAATATATTGTAGTTGAATTTTATGATTATATTTTAGTATTGACCATTAGAAATAAGTGTTTTTAGGTCAGAATGTGTAGAATGTACCTATTTTGTGTATTAATTATTAGCAAAATTGCTGGTGATATATTTTCTGGTTTTATATGTTCCAAGTTCAAATTCCACTTGGGTTGACTTAGTTTTGCATTCTATCAGGGTCAATAAAATAAATACCAGTTGAGCATTGGGGATTGATGTAATTGATTAGACCCCTCCCACTATAATTGCTGGTCTTGTGTCAAAATTTGAAATCATTATTAGTTTAACCCTTTAGTAT
>NC_142930.1:109345928-109363428 GCF_046866305.1 Octopus bimaculoides | reverse complement strand
TGTGTGTGTGTGTGTGTGTGTGTGTGTGTGTGTGTGTGTGCGTGTGTTAATTTTATCAGAAAAAATTTGGATGGTAGCTTCAGGTACATTGCTAATTCAAATGTACTGGTTACTAAAAGGAACAGCAGGAGATTTATTAGCACAAATATTTACAACCATTCTCATTAATAATTTGCATTAAATTTTTTTCATTGTAAACTCAATTGTAGGTACATTTTTAAAGTTATAGTATACAGAATGAGAGTGTCTAGCTTAAAAATATATACTGAAGGAATCCTTACATTTAAACTAGAGAACATCCATTTAAGAAAAGACTTACTCAACATACATATGCTTTTAGATATCTGGAAAAAAGAATACACCATTATCAAAAAGATAACAGCAGAGAGTTCAGTGGTGGAACATGATTTTGCATATAAAAATGCAAATAGTGTTTCACAAGGAAATATTTTATTTTAATGAAGCTTTCATCCATAATAAAAACAATACATCTGAACATGTAACAGCCTACTATCAGATATACTGTAAACAAAAAAGAATAGCTTAAAGCCAAATAGTTTTTAACCTACAAACTCTGTAGAAACTAAATTATGACAACTCATTTTTACAGAATTTAGAATATTTTCTTGTATATGTATTTTTATTCATAAAATCGACCCTTTCTCTCACATATACATTTATATATAAAATCTGTATATAAAAATGTACTTATACAGAAATACATGAATGTGCAAAAATGTATATAAAGATATATTCATCTACATATATGTATATATACATGCCCATACACAAACTGTATATACATTCATATACATTTATACATTTTATATAAATATAAACAAATACATATACTTATAGCTATACACGTATACACAATTATGCATATGTGTGTGTGTGTGTGTGTGTGTGTGTGCATGCACGTTTATGCTTACATGTATACATAGATCTTAAGTATGTGTAGATATACATGTATGTACACACATATACATAGAGACGTATGTATACATATGAATGTACAATTTTATACATACACAAACATATTTTTAATGCTTCTACTGACAGAGTTCAAATGATATATTTCAATACATAACACGAATGCTGAGTTTTAAACTTTATTTTAAAGACCACATTACAGCTGTGTTCAATCACTAGGATCTTGTCAAATAATACACAAGATCACAGCAACTGAAATTGAAATGATCATGTGTAGATACATGTGTGTGTGTGTGTGTATGAGAGGGACAGAGAAAGAGAGAGAGAGAGAGAGAGAGAGAGAGAGAGAGAGAGAGAGAGAGAAGGGGAGAGAAAAAGAAAGGAAAGGAGAGAGATTGACTTTATAATTCCAACTGATATTATACATATGAGAAATTTTTTTCTAGAAAGAGATTTAGCATGCATACAGGTGAATATATATATCGTCGTCGTCGTCGTCATCGTCGTCGTCGTCGTCGTCGTTTAACGTCCGCTTTCCATGCTAGCATGGGTTGGACGATTTGACTGAGGACTGGTGAAACCAGATGGCTACACCAGGCTCCAATCTGATTTGGCAGAGTTTCTACAGCTGGATGCCCTTCCTAACGCCAACCACTCAGAGAGTGTAGTGGGTGCTTTTACGTGTCACCCGCACGAAGGCCAGTCAAGCGGTACTGGCAACGGCCACGCTCAAAATGTGCCACCCGCACAAAAAAAAAAAAAAGATTTCATGTGTCGCCCGCACATGAGCCAGTCCAGGGGAACCAGCAACGATCTCGCTCGAAAATCCTACAACGGTACCGCACAAGAGCCAGTCCAGGGGCACTGGCAACGGTTTCGCTCGAAAAATTTCTTGTGTCACCCGCACAAGAGCCAGTCCAAGGGCACTGGCAACGATCTCACTCGAAAGATTTCATGTGTCGCCCGCACATGAGCCAGTCTAGGGGCACGGGCAACGATCTCGCTCGAAAGATTTCATGTGTCACCCGCACATGAGCCAGTCCAGGGGAACCAGCAACGATCTCGCTCGAAAATCCTACAACGGCCCCGCACAAGAGTCAGTCCAGGGTCACTGGCAACGGTCTCGCTCGAAAGATTTCATGTGTCGCCCGCACATGAGCCAGTCTAGGGGCACCGGCAACGATCTCACTCGAAAAATTCTTGTGTCACCCGCACAAAAGCCAGTCCAGGGGCACTGGCAACGATCTCACTCGAAAGATTTCATGTGTCACCCGCATATGAGCCAGTCCAGTGGAACCAGCAACGATCTCGCTCGAAAATCCTACAACGGCCCCGCACAAGAGCCAGTCCA
This sequence comes from Octopus bimaculoides, assembly GCF_046866305.1. Classification (NCBI taxonomy): domain Eukaryota; kingdom Metazoa; phylum Mollusca; class Cephalopoda; order Octopoda; family Octopodidae; genus Octopus; species Octopus bimaculoides. The sequence goes on along the minus strand of NC_142930.1, from coordinate 109,361,144 downwards.
GTGGCACTGGCAACGGTCTCGCTCGAAAAATTTCTTGTGTCACCCGCACAAGAGCCAGTCCAGGGGCACTGGCAACGATCTCACTCGAAAGATTTCAATGTCGCCCGCACATGAGCCAGTCCAGAGGAACCAGCAACGATCTCGCTCGAAAATCCTATAACGGCCCCGCACAAGAGCCAGTCCAGAGGCACTGGCAACGGTCTCGCTCGAAAAATTTCTTGTGTCACCAGCACATGAGCCAGTCCAGGTGGCACTGGCAACGGCCACGCCCAAAATGGCGCATTTCATTTCATGTGTCACCCGCACATGAGCCAGTCCAGCGGCACCGGCAACGATCCCACTCGAAGGTCCATATACATGCTGCGGGCACAGCTGCCATCACGATTTCGATTTCGCTTGCCCCAATAAGTCTTCACAAGCTGAGTTTTGTGTCCAATGAAGGAGACGGCGTTGGCATGGGTGCCAGTCGTCGAATTTAACTCGATTTTGATTTCACTTGCCTCAACAGGTCTTCGCAAGTGGGGTTTAGTTTCCAGTTTAACTTGATTTCGATTTCATTTGCCTCCACAGGTCTTCGCAAGTGGAGTTTAGTGTCCAACTTAACTCGAATTTCTATTTCACTTGCCTTAACAGGTCTTCGCAAGTGGGGTTTAGTTTCCAAATTAACTCGATTTCGATTTCACTTGCCTCCACAGGTCTTCGCAAGTGGAGTTTAGTGTCCAATGAAGGAAGGTACGCATAAGTGGACTGGCTGAGGCCATAGATTTAGGTCTCACTTGGCTTGCCAGGTCTTCTTACGCACAGCATATTTCCAAAGGTCTTGGTCAGAAGTCATCGCCTCGGTGAGGCCCAATGTATGAAGGTCGTGCCTCACCACCTCATCCCAGGTCTTCCTGGGCCTACCTCTTCCACAGGTTCCCTCAACTGCTAGGGTGTGGCACTTTTTCACACAGCTATCCTCATCCATTCTCGCTACATGACCATACCAGTGCAATCGTCTCTCTTGCACACCATAACTTTTCTCTCAAGGTACTGATACTCTGTTTAGTATGCACACTGACATTACACATCCATCGGAGTATACTGGCTTCATTCCTTGCGAGCCTATGCGTGTCCTCAACAGTCACGGCCCATGTTTCACTGCCATGAAGCATGGCTGTTCGTACACATGAAGCATGGCTGTTCATATATATATATATATACACACACACACACACACACACACACACACATACATGCATACATACATGTATGGATGTGTGTGTTTGTGACTATGAATACATGTATATACATATTATTGGTGAAAAATCACTCCAGCAATAATATAGATTCTTGTTTTCAGATTTTGCTACTTCAATGGAAGTACTAAATTCCTAGCATTTAATTGTACAAACAAATGATACTTTTCCTTTTTATTTAATTAACCAAATGCTATGCTAAAATATGGCTCATATTTATCTATTCACCACTCTTTCTGTCTCTTTTTTAACATCATGAACTGCTTTATTAGAAGACAAAGTAATGTTATTTATGTAAACACATATAGCTACACATTCAGCTATATAACTATACATTCAAACTCTCTATTTGCAATCAATGTGAGTGTTGCATTATCCTCAGAATCTACCTGCTGGAAACAAAGGTTTTTTTTTCTCTTAGAGTGAAGGTCAAATTTTATGGTGCTTGTTTATGACGTATCACAGTATCATGGTAGCAAGATGTGATCTCTCTGAATGTGGAGGGTCTCTGATCTAGCTCAGAGAGTAGTATCTCTGACTAGGAACTAACCAGCAATGCAGCAAACCCATGCCGGCATAGAAAAATAGGTGCAAAGTGATGATGATGATATACATATATGAATTCAGACAAATGTCAATACATCAAAAATAATATTTGGGGGCTATTTTCACTTTTATTTTGTATCGATTTAGCATTGTGAATACTACAGATATTCTCTCTATGATTGTAATTATCTTTCATATAAATAAATATATCAGACTCTGTAGCTTTCTAACACAAAGCTTTATTGAGAATATTTTGTTGTTGAATACAGAATACACAAACAAAAAAATACATATACATTATATACATACACATACATATATATAAGCACATATACATGTGTATACATATATGTATATAGTTTGGTACAATCTCCAAATGAAGTGGCATTATTGCTGTGGAAACAACTACAGTAACATGAAATATATTTTAAATCTTACATAATCTGTATAATAGATACTCATATTACACACACACACACACACACACACATATATGCGCAGGAGTGGCTGTGTGGTAAGTAGCTTGCTTACCAACCATATGGTGTCTTCTGCTATAGCCTCAGGCTGACCAAAGCCTTGAGAGTGGATTTGGTAGACAGAAACTGAAAGAACCCAGTCGTATATATGTGTGTGTGTGTGTGTGCATGTTTGTGTGTCTGTGTTTGTCCCCACCATCATCATTTGACAACCGATGTTGGTGGGGCTTACATCCCTGTAATTTAGCAGTTCAGCAAAAGAGACTGGTAGAATAAGTACTAGGCTTACATAGAATAAGTCCTGGAGTTGATTTGTCCAACTAAAATGGCAGTGCTCCAGCATGGCCACAGTCAAATGACTGAAACAAATACAAGAATGACAGAATATATATACATATATATATAAGTACTAGGCTTACAAAGAATAAGGTGGCGCTCTAGTATGGCTGCAGTTAAATGACTGAAACAAATAAAAGAATTAAAAAAAAAGAATACTCACAAAATTTTCACTCATCACCGTTTCTTAACTTATGCAGAATATGCATACATGCACACATGCATACACATGCACACATACACACATTACCATTTCCATGGTACCTATGCACATGTATAGGTATCTATAAACAGGTAAGTAGGTCACGGCATATCTTCCATTATACTGCCAACAGGTGAGAAAATACTTCCTATACACTACAGCTTTCTTAACTTCATGACCTACAATTGTTTTAATCAGTAGAAAAATCAATGCACTGCTTTGATCTCAATTTATCAACAGGTCTTCGTATGTTTGTTTCCTCCTAACCTTTTTTAAGTGCTTTAAGAAAAAATAATTTGAAATTTTAATAATAATAAAAATAATCTTTTCTATTAGCTAGAAATTTGGTGGGAAAGAACTAGTTGGTCACATTAATCCCAGTGCTCAACTGGTACTTATTTTATCAACCCCAAACGGAGGAAAGAGAAAGTTGACCTCAGTGGAATCTGAACTCAGAACATAATGCTGGAAGAAATGCCAAGCATTTTGTCTAGCATGCTAATGATTCTGCCAGATTTCCACCTGAATAATAATAACGGTTGCTAATTCAGGCACAAGGCCAGCAATTTTAAGGGAGGGGATTAGTTAAAAATCATCAACCTCAGTACTTGCAGGGTCTTTTCTTTTACTAAACCCAAATAGATGAAAGGCAAACTTTCCTAAGTCATCATCCGTGATGACTTCAAAATGCAAATCGTTTTAATTCTCATTCATCCTACACTGATGTCAATGGTGCATAATTTGAATCTTTCACAAACCTCGACGTTTAACATCAAACACTTTCATCACCTACATGCATCCCTGACTGACAAACAAACTCCAAACCTTGTTGATTTGATTGAATGAAGTAGTAATAGAAGACTGAGAGGGAATAACGTGAAGTAGTAGACGTGTGTGACTGTGTAGAGATACACTTCATTGGCTTCACTTAATGAAGTGTTTTGCTTAGTAAGAAAATATTACGATGAGGAAGTAATATAAAGAAGTAAGCATGGTTTGATTGAAAGAAGAGGTATGGCAATATTAGAATGAAGAAGTCGTCATCGTGGCATTCCATTGGTTACGACAACTAGTGTTCCAGTTGATCCAATCAATGGAACAGCTTGTTCATGAAATTAATGTGTAAGTGGCTGAGCACTCCACAGACATGTATACCCTTAATGTAGTTCTCGGGGAGATTCAGCATGCCACAAAGTATGACAAAGCTGGCCCTTCAAAATACAAGTACACAAGAAATAGGAAGAAGGAGTGAGAGAAAGTTGTAGTGAAAGAGTACAGCAGGGTTCGCCACCACCCCCTGCCAGAGCCTCATGGAGCTTTAGGTATTTTCGCTGAATAAACACTCACAACGCCCGCTCTGGGAATCGAAACTATGATCCTACGACCATGAGCTCACAGCCATAACCACTGGGCCATTGCACCTCCACTGAATGAACAAGTAATAGTAGGAAGTAGTATGCAAGCATGTGACTTGTAGAGGTAACCTTGTTTGTTAGATTGGAGTTTTTATCAAGATAAAACAAGACTAATATGAAGAACACTATGTAGAGGTAGCCTAAATTGGCAAAATTTTTAGTTTGATAAAACAAGATGGGGATGAAGTGGTAATATTACGTGAGTAGCAATACTAAGATGTACGTAATAATGTAGTGGTACCCGTGTTGACTTGACCAGATAGAGTGTTTAGCCTGGTAAAACAAGTTTAAAATGGAAAAAATAAGAAGTGAGCATATATAGTACATTTAGAATGGATTACTTTAGACTAGGTGGAGTTACAGAAAAGCTAAATTAAGAGGATCCATTTATGACTGTTTCATTTTCTTTTTTTTTTAATTTCTTTAGATGTAACACCTAATTTTCAAATCTCACATGATTTCTTCAAACAGGAAATCTTGCTAGAGGTTTACTTTATCAGCAGCAGCATTTTGCATTGTGCTATTATTTTAACCATTCAATGCTTCAGAAACACAAAGTTAGGCACAAAATCTATAGATTTTACCAATTCAGAAAATTTCAACTGAAGTCAAAGACAGTTGTCTTATGAAAATCAATAGTTCCAATGTCTTCATGCACTCAACATGAACTCCTGACACTTAAGATAAGCCAAACATGACCATCATCACATTTAATATCTGACTTCTTTGCTGGTAGGGTTTGGATGATTTGACAGGATACAAGCTGGAGAACTATGTCAAGCACCAACATCTACTTTGGCATGGTTTCTATGGCTGGATGCCTTTCCTAATGCCAACCCAGTATAATGGGTACTTTTTTTTTCACGACACTGGCACTAGTGAGGTCACCAAGAAAAGAACCCTCAAATGAGTGAGAGTGCAGTAAAAACTGAGGTAGCTTTATGTTTGGTGAGAGTTAAAAATATGATAGGACAGGAACAAGCCTTTCGTTACAGAGGAGACACATGGCTATTATATAAAGGTGGGTGTGAGTAGCAGGAAAGACATAAAGATCATGATGAGGTATCAGGGTAAAATCTTTCAATATTTTTTGCCAATCATAATATTGAAGTTTAAAACCTCGTGATACTATTATCTCCTGTCAATCATCCTTCTTAAGAGAATGTTTGACAATTCCTGCAGGAATATTAAGCTTCATGCAAATGGATCTTTGTGTAACACTGCCTCTTTATGTACTCCTGTTTGTGAATTCATGTGGCTTAGTGGTTAGGGTATTTGGCTCATGGCCATAAAGTCATGAGTTCAATTCCTGACAGTGCTTTGTGTCCTTGAGAAAGACACTTTATTTCACATTGTTCCAGTCTACCCAACTGACAAAAATGAGTTGTACTTGTAATTCAAAAGGGCCAGTCTTGTCACATTCAGTATCATAGTGAATCTTCCTTAGAACTACATTATGGGCATGCATGTCTGGAGTGCTCAACCACTTACATATTAATTTTATGAGCAGCCTGTTCCACTGATCGGGTCATTGGAACCCATGTTATAATTGACAGAGTGCCAGTTACATCTGTTTGCATAACATACATTATATCAACCATCAGCCAAATCTATGAAACTATAATTCGTTCATCCATCTCTTCTCTTTTCTTTACACCCTAGCTTTGTATTTCATATAACCAACTCTTGTTCTGCTGAAATAGTTCAACCTGATTAAGTAGTTGAGGGGCTTAAGAATTTGATCTGTCTGAGCCTAAATTAGGTGCTTATCTATTTTACACATGCACTAGGCTCATCTTGCCCATAATACATACATACATACAATTGTACATACATACATACATATATACATATGTATGTATGCATGCATATGCATGCATATACATACATATATATATATATATATATATATATATATATATATATATATATATATATATATATATATATGCTTTTCTTCCTATCTGTTAAAGCAGGCATAAGCATTTTTCGCATGCACAAATACACATGACAGGTACTTCCGCCTGCTAAATTCAATCACAAGGTTTTAGTCAGCCCAAGGCTATAGCAGAAGACACTCACAGAATGTGCCATGTGACATTCTTTCCTTGATAAATTTGTGAGAAACATCTCTAATGGCAATTAAAGTCTAACATATAGTCTAATGCCAGGTATTTCTCTTACAATACAAGATTTCTTTAATACTATACAAGAATAAAAAAATTTCTTCTCATTCAGTTAATGTTTAAAAATAACACGAAAATTCACGCCTCTTGTTAACACAATAGTAAAACCAATCCATTTTCAGGTTCATTCAACTGTTTTGTTTTTTTTATTCTTTATTTTTCTTGATAATCAGTAAGCTGACATTTCTTTCTGCCTGGGAAGCCCAGCGGTCTGCAAAATTTTCTAAAACTTGCTTTAAAATTAAATGTCATTCAGTTTTCTAAATTATTGATATTATAATCGTATTTGGTAGTATTTTATTTAATTTGATAGCACTTAGTAATCTGCCATTAAGTTTTCTTCCAACCTGGTTCATCTCTACAAGAAAACTTTCATGAAAATCAAATATTCCATTTAATCTACTTAATTGCCAGTTTTGTTTCACTGAATATGAAGCAAGAACTCATGGAATTTTCCAAATGACATATTTGTAGACTTTACACAATAATAAAAGTGATATGTTGCAAATGATTTACTTGCCATGGATATACAAGCTATATTACACTATGCTTATAATTTTGTTAATTCACTCAATAAGACACCAATTTCATTTGAAATATATAAGTCACAAACATGGTCTGTGGCGGACTGGTCAGGTTGCCAGCTTGCCCGATGGCAAGTGGGCTGTTACGCCATTAGAATCCATACATGGGGGCCATCCCTTCAAGTTTGAGAATTTTTTATTCACTCCTGGAAGAATGCATTAATTATTTCAGCCTGGCTGTGTTTGTAGACAGTTGGAAAGAATACTTTTAATAAAAAAAAAATTAAATGATAGAATTGTAGTTGTGGGTAGGCCCCCTTAGTCTCTTAGCAACCAATATTTTTAGACCCAGTCTGCCACTGAACATGGCTGTGAGGTTTAGAAGTTTGTTTCTCAGCCATGTGCTTTTTGGTTCAGCTCCACTCCATGGCATGTTCAGCAAGTCTTTTTCTGCCGTAGCATCAAGCCAACTATATATGTATATGTATGTGTGTGTTTGCCTCTCCTTGTCTTGACATCATGTGATGGTTGTAAGTGAGCATCCCTACACAGGTAAAGGGTTAAACATAATCCATTATAGTGATTTCTTTCTGCTGTTTATTGTTTTAATTCTTCCATGGAAAGATGCTGGGTCATGGGGAAATATTTACCTTGCTAAGAAACAGGCATGAGTTGGCAACGAAAAATCATCTGGATTAACAAATTCTGTCTCGCATATGCAAGCATGGAAAAGTGGACATTAAAACAATGATAATTGGCGCTGGAAAGGTAATGATTACTTAGCAGGATTTGAAATCAGATTGTAGACATCTGAAACAAAATATTGTAAATCATTAACACCTTCTATTACTCCATTACTCTAAAAAGGTAAAAATTATTATTTTTTTTAATGATTATTTTACAATCATAAATTTCTAGAATATATTTTGACTCTTGAGGGAATAAAAGGTAAAGTATACACTATCAGCATTTGAACTTATTCACAGAAACAAGAGACTGAATTTTGCATTTATTTTGTTATGTTAACATTTCTGTCATTAACTGCCTAAAAAATTTCAAATATTAATTATGTATGTGCATATGCAACAGGTGGGGGACAGGTGCGTCTCATTTATTTTAATTTTTGATTATTTCATTAATTTGTAATTCAAAAGTTCATTTGCAAATGAATTCAGAAATAAAAGAAAGGAAAAAATGGGAAGTATAAATATGGAAAGTTGTCTGAGAAAGCAAAAAAAAATTTACCATGATTACAAACAACATAAATTCATTCTTCAAATTAAATAAGTTCCACAACTCCACACATATGTGTGTGTGTGTGTGTGTGTGTGTGTGTGAGTGACTGAATTTGTTTGTGTCTGTGTATGTGTATACATAATACATACATACAAATATATATACATAGATATATATTCACATATACATATGCATATATATATATATATATATATATATATATATATATATATATATATATATATATTATATATATATAATATATATAAATATTATTTATATTATATATATATATATTATATATAATATATATATCTATATATAATGCATATATAATATATATATAGATATATATGTATATGTATATATATATACAATGCATATATATATATATATATATATATATATATATATATATATATTTATATATATATATATATATGTATACACATATAACTATATAACTACATACATATATACATACAATTGTATACATACATACAGAATAACAAGATAAATATAATAAAGAAAGAATTAATCATTTCAGAATTTCTTAAATTGTTTCAGTGACCAGTTAAATTTTAACTGTCAGTTAATGCAACATTACTAATTGTGCACTCGTACATCAAGATGTTAAACTAAACTAGATGATGTTTGTTCAAAGACCGTGGTTTGTGTCAATGATACATTAGCTAAAGTTGGTAGGTTCACTTAACTGGAAGGCATGATTAATGGAGAGAATCAGTTAAATGGAAGAAAGTAAGAAGCATAGAGGGAGTGACTGTAAGCAGTTCAATGACTTAATGTCTACCATTAGATTAAAACACTGCTTATATTCTATTTATAATTAAAGCATTATATCCATTTCAGGTTAAGTTTATATTAACTTGAATTTTATTTTCCATCCATCAGCTGAAATTGTTGAGATAGGAAGGCATTTCTGGTTTACTTAAATTTTTGTTTCCACCATTCACTACATCCACTTCTCAACACTTTTTCTTCATTCATTATATTTACACACACCCATCACCCATTCTCCATCTTTCGTTCTCCCATATACTCTTGCAGCTTCTACCCACCTATGCTTTGGTTCTTCTGTCCCCACTCACTTCTAGTTACTTTGTACCTTGAGGGACAACCCAGACATTTCTTCATCATTATTTTTATCTCTTTCAAGCTCCACCTGCTCACCCCAAACTTCTCTTTAAAATGTGAGTAGCCACGTGGCTCCCCCTACAGCAAGAAATCTCTTCTGCTGTAACCTCTTCTCTCATATTTCAACTTCTCATTGCCAAGCATAAAGCCACCTCCCTCTGGATGCATAGTCTTGCAAGCTCACTAGTGCTGGTGGCCCGAAAATAGCAGCCAGTACATGCTTTGAAGTGGTTGGCATTATGAAGGACATCCAGTCATGAAAACAATAGACTATGGAGCAAAATAGTCCTTGGGCTTATTGGATCTTGTCAGACTGTCCAACCCACAATAACATGGGATATGGATGTTAAGTAATGGTGATGTTGGTGAAATATACACTACTTTTGTTTCAAATAGTTCTGTAAATGAAGAATTTAGTAAAATAAAATTTTTGAAGTGATGTTCAGAACATATATTAACATGAAATTTTGATAGGAGCTTACAATTTACAGCACTTCGAAACAGAAGGTTTGAATCACAAAACCAAGGGCAGTCTTAGGTAGGTTGGTATTGAAAAATCAAGGCATTAAGATAAACAACCAATTTTCATATGAAAATCATACTAAAGTGTTGTCATTCATTTAAACCAAAACATGCTTAAGTCCAGGTCATCTCTATTAACCACCACTTCTTTTAAAAGATATTCTGTTTAACTGGAAATAATTGATGAATTCTACTTATAACAATCCTGTTCATAATTGACAGTAGATTCCAATTAGTATTCTTCTCATCACTAGTACAAACTTAAAGAATTTCTGTATATCATGCATTTTATGAACAGTAATGTCACTGGTTTATAGTTTCCTAATAGACCAATCACAGGTTCACTGCATTTCTGATGGTAAGAGGGACAAAGGAAGTCAGAGTAACTTATCCAGGCTTGAATGCCACATGGTATTGTCTGATGTCCCAGTTTATTGGCAGTTTCTAGAAACATGTATGTGTACACACACATCATTTATCATCCACTTCCCCACGCTTGCATGAGTCAGACAATTCGTTGAAGCAGATTTTCTGTGGCTTTTCTATGCCCTTCTTGTCTCCAGTCTCTACCTGTTCCAAGCAAGGTAATATTCCCCCATGGCCATAAAGTTCTGCACAGAACAAATGAACAACATCATTGTATGACAATGATGCTTGCTTACAACTATTATGTGATGTCAAAATGGCAGGTACATACACACATGCCAAATTGTTAGAGAAAACTGAAGAAAGATAGACTTTTTTCAACTTCCATCCACTTGCAAGGATTTGCTTTGCCCAGAGCTGCAGTAGAAAGCACTTGCCCAAGGTGACACACAGTGGGACTGAATCCAAAACTACATGGACGGGGAGCAAACTTATATTAATCAACATTTGAGTTGCTTTTTAATTTCTGCCAATTAAAATTAAAAAAACTTATGGACTATTGACTTCTATTTTTCCCTCATTTGTATTACTAAACACACACACACACACACACACACACACACACACACACACACACACACACACACACACATATATATATATATATATATATATATATATATATATATATATATAAAGGAAAAGGAGGTAGTCAGAGTTTTTGATATCCAAAATTCTGATTTATCTCCCTTTTGGTAATTTATAAAATACGTATGTACACCACTTCAGACAATTTATACATGCAATCATACATACATATACATGTGTGTGTGTGTGTGTGTGTGTGTGTGTGTGTGTATGTAAATATATATATAAATGAGAGAGGGGGAAGGGAGATTAATCAGTGATGTGAGAGCTAGCTATTGCTGAAGAGATATTAAGAGGCTGAAACATGTATAAAGACCAATTTCATAGTCTCTCATTTTTATCCATATTTCAGAAAAATTCTATCTTACAAAGTAAATATATTTGCATTTACTGAACATGACAATGAATTTTTTGCCTCCAGACAATAAAAGAGAAACAAAGAAAAAATTCAAACTGACTGGCTGAAATATCCTTTGTACTATTTTCACCTCGTGACCAAGGATCAATTAGCTGTTGTACTCAAATCACATTCTGTTATAGGTTTCATTAGTCTAAGACCAAACACTTATTGTGCATCAATATCTTGGTCAAAGCAGCAAATTTTGATAGTTTTGTAAAGGGGAAGCACCAATGTCAATATCATTTATATAAATTATAACGTTGGTCTCCAGACAGTTATGTTGTGAATGTCATCTCATTACTATTTCTCTCAATTTATAACTACTCATTACTCCCTGAGAGACAATGAGATACAAGCATGATCTGCATTCTAATGGCTGTTGACTTTTTCTATTTTGCTGAAGCTAACATTTATTTTTGTCTCTTAAACGTCAATAAAGCATGTATCTACAATATACTAGTGGAGGCACATGACTTAGTGGTTAGGGTGTTGGACTCAAGATCATAAGATTGTGGTTTCAATTCCTGGACTGGGCAATGCATTGCGTTCTTGAGCAAAACACTTCATTTCATGTTGCTCCAGTCCACTCAAAAGGTAAAAATGAGTGACAGACCAGCATCTCATCTAGGGAAAAATATATACATCGGAGAAACTAGAAAACTGGCCCTATGGTCCTTATGTAAGTAATGTAGACTAACCTATAATACACTGGGTTTAATTATGCTGACCAGCCCCATTAACTTTTATTCTATGATACAAATTTAATGCTTTAAAGTGATTTAAATTAAAGGTTTTCATCAAACTTTCAGGTTAATTCCTGTCCCAGTGTAATAATGAGTTATTTCACTAAATTCTTCTTTTTTTCCCATAATTAACTGAAACAGAAAGCAATATATTTCAACAGAAACATGGTAAGGAAAGGATTAAAGAAAAATTATTTTCCTTGTTTTTATGATGGGCCCACACACATGATGTGTAATAAAATGTTGTTGGAAACATATAAATATTGAATCCTTCTTAATATGTTCTCTTTGCTCTTACATCTCTAAGACTGTCTGGTACTAACCCATAATATATTCCTACTGAAATGCACCAACTTAAGTTCAATTAGTTTTATTCTTTTAATGGTTTCAGTCATAGGACTGTAGCCAGGCTGGAACACAGTCTTTAGTTTCTTTCAGTTTTATTGTTGCTTTATGGCTAAATCTTGAGTTTGAAACGGCTAATCTCTGAGTGTATCATTGAATGGTTGGCTGGACTTGTACCATCATTAAGAGTTTATCCAATGTATTTTTATTTTTAATGTTTCAATTGAGGTCCCTTTTGTATTTCTAATTTCCTTACGTAGGCAGTGAAAAAATATAGAAATTAACTCACTATTATGCTGATTGTTTCGAACCTAAATCAATATTAAATTATGATGGAAAATTTTTAATTTGATCATTATAAAACCTGAATTTTGTATCATATCATACATCATGCAGCTGTCTCATTTAAGCTGGTATCAAAAGGATTAAGACTTTATTAGCACATATTCACACATATCTTTGCAGAAATATTTCTTACAATATATACATGATATCAAAATCAAACATTCTACCAAATTTATGACAGGATTTAGTTTCTGGCACCAGTGCCTAACACCCACCTCACCCTAATATTTGTCCTTTTACTCCCCTACTTCTTCAAGTCAAACAAGATGCAAATACTAAATATTTAGAAAAAAAAGGAAAATCGAAAACAGTAACACATTCATATGAAACTCTATCTATTAGAAGAGCTATCAATTTTGGTCCATCTTCCATGTTAATGATATGAAAGATTATTATATTAATAGTTCATATTACCTGCACAAATCAATGTATGATCATCATCAGCAGTATTAGCTTCTATCCTCTATCCCCTCCTCCTCCTCCTCCTCATCCTCATCATCATCATCATCATCATCATCGTAGGAATCGTTATGATTTGGTCATTGCTTTCACTACTAATGTAAACCAATAGTATTAATGAGAAAATGTCATTTTCGTTTAATGCAATTTGTTGTAACCAGGACTTTCATTTCAGTAGTGGGCGGCGGGTGGGGGATAGATTTCTGCTTAACTAATGAAGGTATAAGGGAAAACAAAAAAGAGAAATAGGAAAAAAAAAAAAGGAAAATACAAACAGAAAATTATTGATGAAATGATGATGATATCAGTAATGATAGTCATAATGGTGACAATGGTGATGACAAAGATGATGCTAATGATTGATGATAATAATGATGGTGATAACGATAACGAAAATGATTACAAATTTGAAAAATGATAACACCGACACTGATGATAATGATGACACTGGTGAGTAAGAAGGTGATGATGATTGTGATGACGATCAAGGTTGTTCTTAATTTCGACACAAGGCCAACAATTTAAGTGGGGGGGGGCCTAATTGATTACATTGAATTCAGTACTTGACTGGTACTTTATCTTATCAACCCTGAAAGGATGAAAGGCAATGTTGACCTCAATGGCATTTGAACATAAAATGTATAGAGCCAAACGCAATATTGCTAGGCATTTAGTTTGACTTGCTAATGTTTCTGCCAGCTTGCTATCTTCATAATAAACCTTCTGCTACAGGTACTAAGCCTGAAACTTTGGGGGAGGGACTAATAGCTCAAATTGCCACCAGTATATATCTTGTACTTTATTTTATTGACCCTAGTAGGATGAAAGACAAAACTGACTTTGGCAGGATTTGAACTCCGAATGTAAAGAGCTAGAAGAAACACCATTAAGCAGTTTATGAGATGTGATAGTGATTCTGCCAGCACATTGTCTTAATGATAATCTTTTCTACTCTAAGCACAAGGCCTGAAATTTGGGGGAAAAGGGCCAATCGATTAGATCAACCCCAGTATACAACTAGTACTTAATTTATTGACCCTGAAAAGATAAGAGGCAAAGTTAATCTTGGCAGAATTTGAACTCAGAACATAGCGGCAGACTGTTAAATATTTCACTCGGTGTGCTAACAGTTCTGCCTGCTCACTGCCTTTTTGCCTTAATAAGATTTTAATAATGATGATCATCACCATAATAATTGGTATCGACATAGTGATGACACTAATGATGACAAAGATAATAATGATTGTGGTGATGATATGGAAGATAGTAAAATGCTGGTGATGACAAAATTAAAACCATAGTATTAGTGATGATGATGATTAATTCTTTTAAGCCAAATGAAATTTAAAATTTAAATTTACTTGAAAAGAAAAACATTTTTTTAATACATTTTTTTTACAATTGTATCTTTGTTTTTAATTTTATTTTACTTGAATTAATTACTAATACAAGTGAATTACTTTGGTAAACAACCCTGCTTAAAACAGTCGTGTTTCAGTTTATAGTACCATAACTGTTGTCTTATGCACTCAGGTGTGTATATATATGTGCATGTGCAAATATATGTAGTTATGTGAGTGTGTGTTTGTGTGTGTATGCACAATCAAATACTCTTGTGTAAAACACTCATACTATGTCAACAAGCATGAACTCATAACCACTGCCTGGCACATTGTGCAAGTGTCTTTTCCTATAGCCCAGGGTTAACCAAAGCTTTGAGTTGACTTGGGAGAAACCACACACACACACACACATATGCACATGTGTATGTGCAAGTGTGTCTGTACATGTGAGTGCATCTGTGCATGTTGCAAGTGTGTCTGCTTACATTTGAACTTTTCCAAAAATCACTGAGCTGCAAAAAGTGACGTAGTTGCCATTTCACTTATCAACATATCATCCACTGGCTTTGCATGGGCATATGGAATAAGAGATCCTTTACTTGAAAAACAGGTAAGAGACAAGAAGGACATCCAGCAGTAAAACAATACCTCAATATTATACTTGTCTAACACATGTTAGCATGGGAAAAATATGAATGCAAAATAAACAAATACACACACACACTATATAT
>NC_142930.1:108930928-109008428 GCF_046866305.1 Octopus bimaculoides | reverse complement strand
TAGGAGTTAGTTATAGGTTTACTTATTAAATTCATTTACCGATACTGTTTTTGTACACAGGGTAAATGTGTTTCGTTGTTGTAGTTTAATTAATAATGTTAGTGTTTAATCCTTCCTAGAATTAAGATTGAATGAATGTGGTGATACCTAAGGTATGTTTGTTTCCAAACAACACTTATTTTAGTGCTGTTGACACTGTTGGATTGAATGGTACTGCCCAGGTGTCAAAATCACAGTGATATCTGTGGGGCAGCTGATGATGGAGGTATGTTGGATTGTTGCTATGGCTGTTATTGTATGTGTGGAATAGTTTTATAACATCCATTTGATATATATATATATATATATATATATATACACACACATATATATATGGGGTGGGGTATATGTGGGAGATTCTGGCTGGAGAATCTAGCACCTTAACTGTGGTATCGAAAGCCATAGAGTTAAGGACCTGATACTGTATCTGAAATATCAAATGAACTAACATCTCAACAGAAAATGCAAATAAGAGCAGCTTTGTCCAACTCTGCTTTACCAGAACCAAGTCTGGTAAGAGGGCCAGGAATCTCATTAATGATATTGCTCTGGCTCCTGGCTGAAATCAATAAAAGTAGAAAGGGGTGTATATTTGCAAATATAAAACTACCCAACCCTATTCAGTGTAAACATCTATTATGGAGGCATCAGTAATATATTTTACACTTCTGTAAATAAACTTGTTTTACCCATGGACAAACATACAGAAGTGTTTATATTAACCCTTTTGTTGCTATATTTCTGTTCAAGTACATTGCTGTTGTTTCATTTAATTTTGAGAAT
Organism: Octopus bimaculoides; assembly: GCF_046866305.1. NCBI lineage: Eukaryota > Metazoa > Mollusca > Cephalopoda > Octopoda > Octopodidae > Octopus > Octopus bimaculoides. Next base: position 109,007,606 of record NC_142930.1, on the reverse strand, counting down.
AATGAAGAATTTAAGTAAAATAACTTTATCATTGAGCTGGTGTTTGAAATATAAATTAACACAAAATTTTGATTACTTTTGAAGACTGATCGTAATCTTAGAAAATTATTTCCAAATTTAAACAATTCAATTTTGATACTTAAAAGTATTTAACAGTTCAGTTTGCAAAATCTAAGCTCAGGAAGTTTCTAGGAAGTTACTTTCCTGTGAACCACTATCCTTTCATTAAATGTGTACTTTCATGTTGATAAAATAGCAGATATTTGACTGTATTTATTTCAATGAGAAATACTTGAAGATTCAATGATATTTTTTATACATTTCAGAAATATCAAATGAGACTAAAAACAGAGGAGAAAAAACATTCAACAATAGTTGCTGAAACTGCAAAAAAAGTGAGCCAGTTGCTAGAGAAGAAAGTAAAGGCTGTAAAGGTAAGGAATTTGCTAAAATCAAACCTCATTTGTTTGTTTCTATAGTTTCTTTTTATCATTCTCTTACTTTTGCAGATATGTTATTTAGAAATATTTTATATGCATCCAAGTTTTGTTGTTTAAATATTGTGAGAAAATTTTCTGATGCCTTTTCTTTCAACATGGTTTCAAAGGTTATTTGAAAATGTACATTGTATTTGTGTATTTCTTTTTTCTCAAAAAATTTTTGAATGAATGTGTAGAAATAGAAAATTGCCTCTTTATCTGGAATTGTTTATATGGATTCCATTTTCTTTCCATTTTTGTCTATTTGTTTGTCTGTATGTCTGCCTGTCTCTCTTTATCTCTCTCTCTCTCTCTCTCCATCCTTCTCTCTCTCTCTCACTTTCTTATAAGAATGTGTTAAGCCAAATGTTATTTTCTTAAATGAAATTTGAAAAAAAATATATATTTGGTTTACAATCATGCTTGTCTAAACAGAATTTTAGTTCACGAAAAGTTTCTCAACATCTTTGTTTCTGACAGCAGCAATAAATTTATTATGTAAAACCTTTGTTAGGTTACATAATAGATATATTAAATAAAAAGTGAGAAAGAAATTTAATCAAAAATTATTAAATGTGATAAAAATAATTTCTAGGTTTTCCACAACTACCGTAACAGTTTTCAGACTTGCTGGAACAGTAAATTATTAAAGTTAAAGCAGTTAATAGCTTCAACTTTTATGCATGGTTAGCCATCATTTCAGGATGTTTTGTTTGTTATCTTTACATGGAAAGAAAAGAGGTGCAATAAATAAACTAAAAGGAATACAAAATTAAACCTGTGTTTGTATCATGAATACTTTTAATGTATGGTTATCAGTTTACAATTTTTTGATGAGGGTATTACATTTAGTCTCTGAGCAAATCAGTTTCATGTACTTAACTGTATTTACATTGCCAAAACAATCAGTTAGCAGTTTGTATTAGAAAGTTAACCTGTTGTTGAAGAGCATCCTCTCTATTTTAAAATTTCTCTTCATCTGTAGAGAATGTCCATCTAGTGATTATGAAATTGTACATTATATTCTCATCTATGACTGATCTTCAAAACTGGTAAAGCATTATTATCAAGGTGTTTCAATGGAATTAGTTTCCTGTAAGAGAAATATTTTCTGTTAGTCTCACAGATATAAGAATATACATTTCTTCATCATGAATATTTTAGATCAAATGAAACTGGCCGTTATATAAAGTGATTCTATCTCCATCTGTCCGCCTCTCTCTCTCTCTCTCTCTCTCTCTCTCTCTCTCTCTCTCTCTCTCTCTCTCTCTCTCTCTCTCTCTCTCTCTCTCTCTCTCTCCCTCTGTTTTCATTTTTAATTGCTTAGAAGAGACATGAGGAATAGTTTGAAATGAATGCTATCATTTTATCCCAGCTGAATAGTAAAATTATAACAACCTGTTCATGCAGTATAATAAATTTGAAGAAAGTTAATCTTCATTCATTCAATGCAAGATAGATGAATTATTTACGATTGATGTTTTGTTCCCATATATATGTGTGAGAGTGTGTGTGAGTAACATTTCTAAGAGAGGAATGTTTGATTTGTTTCTTATGTACCCTGGCCCAATATATTAATCTTTATCCTGTTTGACCAATATAATCCTCATTGCATTGTGGGCATGTGATGGAGTAAGTGAGAATTTTTGTTTTATAGTTCATAATTGCATTAACTTTCAATTCCTTCCCATTTTTGAATATTTAGGTTTTGCTTTGTACAATTATTTGACACTTCCCACAATGAAGGTCTCTCTTTGTTACCTTCATTAGTTCTTCTGATTTTAATTTCATCTTTCTTGGTGGTTGTTTTCAGCTTTTGATAATTTGTGATTCTTTAATTAGTTATCTAAGATTTGATGATTAATGTAGAATTGGAGATTATTGTTTGGCTTAAAGTATGATATTAGTTTCTAGAATTATAGATGATGACAAATGGAATATCTACATTTGTGTTTTTTTGTTTCACCTTCATTACGAGTATTTCTCCATAAAGTAGAGATTGGGATCTCTTTTGTCTTGGTTATGGTATAATTTACCAAATTTTCTAGGTGTGTTTGTTCTTGAAGGAATATTTTTAGTTCAATGAGTCATCTCTCTTGACTACATATGTCTGTAACTATTGAATATATATTATAAACAAGAAAAATTGAGAAGTAATAGATTTACAGCAGAATATGTTTAAACACTAGATCATCTAAAGATTTTGACAATTTTGACAGAATGAATAACATACAGAATTTTACCAATTAATATTAGTATTCCATTGGTTTTTCAATTCCTGTAACTCCTAAAACTTATATCACCTGAAGTTTACAACCACACTGATAGTCTATTTCATTTACTGAGAATTCAGATAACCTAATATAATATTGATGAAGACAGCTAATCACATGACACTCATGCATATGTATTATGTGCAGCTGATGTATTTGTTGCATTGAGATAAAATATTTTTATAGTTTTAAATTGATCAATAAGTCCATAGATTTCTTTTACTCTGCTACATCCTCTATCTTATAAATGGCTATTCTTTTTTTGTAATGACAGCTGAAATTAGTAAACTGTCTTGAGAGATGAGAAATGTTCTCTTTATAAGTTCATCTGATGAAAGATTAATTAAAATTATATGGGAATTTTGTTTGTTGTAACATTTATTATTGTTTGGTTTTTTTTTTTTTTTTGTAACAATGAAATGGTGATTAGGAAAGCTTGTCTCTGAAGGTTGTTGCCAGTGAAGTCATTGGTAATGCACAGGCTAATTAATGGGTGTGTCAAAAAAAAATGTGCTGGAGAGAATTAACACAAGATGATATTAATGGCAAAATCAGCATTAAATTATGAGGTAACCTATATCAATACAACTTTGCTTTTAGAGAGACAGAAAGAGTTAAATAAAGGGGGATAACAATTAACAGCCTAGAATCTGTTAAATAATAACGTCATTAATAGTCAAGACAAAATTGAATAGCTTACTGGAAACTTCATTAGATGACAAAGTATCATCAACATCGTATAATGTTTGATTTATTTCAATAATAATAATGATGATGATGATGATGATTTCAAATTTTGGCACAAAGCTAGCAATTTCAGTTGCAGGATAAGCCAATTACATCAACCCAAGTGGTCAACTTGTACTATTTTATCAACCCTGGAAGGATGAAAGGTAAAATCGATCTTTGCAAAATTTTGAACTCAGCATATAAAAAACAGATGAAATGCTGCTAAACATTTTGTCCAGCATGCTCATGATTCTGCCAGCTCATCATCTTAATAATAATAATAATAATCCTTTCTACTATAGGCACAAGGCCTGAAATTTTGGGGGAAAGGCAAGTCAATTACATCAACCCCAGTGCTCAACTAATACTTAATTTATCGACCCCGAAAAGATGAAAGGCAAAGCCAACCTCGGTGGAATTTGAACTCAGAATATAGCGGCAAACAAAATACTGCTAAGCATTTTGCCTGGTATGCTAACAATTCTGCCAGCACACCGCCTAAATAATAATAACAACAACAATGATAATAATAATAATGATAATGATAATGTTTAGCTGATGAAGTGCTTCATTTAATTTTCACGTTCAGAACATTAACAGGAAAAAAATTTCACCTCACTTCTCTTCTCTGTAGGAAAGCACCTTATGCTGTAATCTTCAGTTTTTTTCCCTCAAATTAGTAACAAACTATTTCTATGTTTTTAAACAGTCATGGTGTCAGCCATCAACTTCATTCATATGTGGTGTTGATTTGGATTTGGTAATTAGGATAAATGTAGAGTGTGACAAACTGATTTATATTTTGTTAAGCTCATAACTCATTCCACATACATGTAAAAACAATTGGGCAGGAGAGCTTAATGAAGGAAAAAATTGCTAAAAAAAAAAGTGAGGTTAAGATATGAGAACCTTGCATCATACAGATGAAATAATTTATGATTTGGTGTGTCACAAGCTCATGCCATCCATTGAAAAATATTATTAAAAAACATCATTATGGGAGGACGTCATCATTGTTGTTGTGGCAGAGTTGAAGTCATTAACATTTTTTAAGTTAGAATTAGTGTAGAAAGTAGGGGAAATGATAGCAACCATGGCGTGTGTGTGTGTGTGTGTGTGTGTGTGTGTGTGTGTGTGTGTGTGTGTGTGTGTGCGTGCGCATGTGTGCAGGTCTGGCTGTGTGGTTAAGAGGTTCAATTTCCAATTGTGAGATTTTGGGTTCAGTCCCACTGCATGACACCTTGGGCCAGTGTTTTCTACTATAGCCTATCTGAGAGAATTTGGCTGATGAAATTTGTGTGAAAGCCTGCCATGTATGTATGTGGTGTGTGTGTGGGTGTGTGTGTGTGGGTGTGTGTGTGGGCGTGCGTGTGCATGTCTTTATGTTTACCTGCATATAACTGACAACCAGTGTTGATTTGTTTACATCCCTGTAACTCGTTGATTCAGCAAAAAAAGATAGATAAAATACCAAACTTAAAAAAGATTAAGTATTAAACCATTCTGACTTAACCCTTAAAGGCAGTGCCTCATCATGGCTGCACTTCAATGACTAAAATTATTAAAAGAAAGAAAGAATGCATGTGTGTGTGTACACATATGTAAGCACATGAAGGTAAAACAAATACTAAATATATGTTTAAGCTGAAAAACTTCCTGAACTGTTTGTTATCTTGAGTTTCATGTAATCAAAATTTTTGTCTGATGATTAGTTACATTAAAGTCAGTTTGACAGGGTTAAGTTTATCAGCTCCAGTAAAAGACACACATCCTTCTCTATTTTTGTATGTATGCATACACACACACACACATGCATTCATGCAGACACACATACACACATACTTACAGATATAGGTGGATATGCATAAATGTATATGCATGTGTCTTTGTCCCTCCCTGTCTTCCTCTCTCTTTTCCTGTCTCTTTTCTCATCTTAATATTATCTAACTAACTCTCCTTCTATCACTCTCTACTGTGGTATACAACTTTGCTTACCCATAACATGCATTACTGGTGAGTATAAGGGCATGCAATGAACATCATATTTTATTGTTTGTTATATAATACCAAGGATGTAGGTTGCTGGCTTATGAAAAACAGGTGTATATATATAAAGCTTAAAAATAAAATATCAATTATCTTTTCTGTTTATTATTAACTACACATACACACACAAACACACACACACATATATATAAGAGCTTTTGGTGATTAGAAGTTTGTAATGTGTCTGCTAAATGTACTATTTTGATAAAATCATTGTTCTACTAAGTAATCACCATTTTCTTTGTATTATTCGACAGTCATTATGTAATATAATTGATACATCTCTTAAGCAAATATTTGTCCTCGCAGCAGGACACTTTACAGGATATGCTTAGGAAGAAAAAAAATTGTCTACAGTAATAAATAACTGGTGAAGTATGTAGTTTAAGAAGGGAAATTAGTGCCAAGCTGCCTTTCAAACTAATTCTGGATATTGGCACCTATCTTTGCCAAACAAATTATCAAGTTTATTGAGTACAAAAAGTAAACTTCCTTTCATTCAGAATCTGTTACTTAGGAAATTTGCTTTTGTACTCAACTATTGGATTATTCTACAGATATATTTGTTTACATTCTAATTTTGTTTGATTTTTTTTTTTTTGTTAGTTTTGATAATAATAATTGTTTCTTAATTTAGTAATAGTAACTATAATTATTGCTGGCAGAAGTAGGGTGGGGGTAGGGTGAATTGATGCCAATCATAGGAAGTTACACTAGTTGCAATGCATCTAGATGATTGATTGAAGTTCAGATCCTGGCAACAGTAATGGATATTATGTCTTCAAAACTGTGACAAAACAAATGCTATTAACACAGTGAAGTTGAATAAGATTTGCCTTTTAGGCACCATGTTACAGAACCAATTTCACAGAAAACCATGTATGGGACTCAATTTCAATTTCACGGACTATATCCCTGCTTGCTGTTATCAGGGCAGAGATTGCTGTCCACAAGTGCAAACCTCATGAGTCAAGTGGCTGTTCCAGGGTATCTCCCTCGCTGTCCTCTGGGGCAATGCCTTTTCCATTTTGTCTGTTGGTGCCATGAGAAATGTTTGCATATTGTGAGAGGCAAGATTCTCCATTAATAGAAGCTTCGTTTAACTAAAACTAAGCCCACTTTGTTTCTTATAAATGGTAGTAATGTGATTTAAGTGAGATTCTAGTTATTACACATAAGTCATGAAATCCCATCTTTCTATTTTGATTTGAGGCTCATATAATATCCTTTATCATTGCCATCACAATCAGCATCATTAGCATCATCATCATCACCACCATTATCATCATGATCACCATAATCATCATAATTGTCATCAATGCCATTGTCACTACCACCACCACCACCATCATCATCACATCACCATCATCATCATCATATTTATATTTTGGCACAATAAAATGTCTTTGGATCAGTTTCCCAATTTCTTTCATTGGTTCATACTTTCTGAGTTTAGTTAAAACAACAACAACAATTATTTATTTTTTCTTAAATGATAACGTATGGAGATTATTGTATAACACTGAAGATTAAATTATTTTTTATGAACATCAAAAATTACTTTGTACAGCATTTCTAAGTTTTTTGATTTTTTCTGGTTACTTTTATTTATTTTTTTTTTTTTCATCTTTTCATTTTTATAGTCTGTTCAATCTATTTGATAAAGACAATAATAGGCTATATGAAAACAGAATACCTGTTCATTTTTGAATAAAATAAAGCTGTTCTTTTACATCTATTGCCATAGTTCTCTACCTTCTCTCATCATTGCTTCTCGTCTTAATCAGTTTGTTTCATGATTCAAAATTAAATTCATTCTCAAACTAGTCAATAGTATATATATGTTATCATATTTAAATTTATTTTAGCTTTTCTAATTTGCTCTGTGTTGTGCAGAAAGACATATTTTTAAATTATTCAATTATATATACTACATGATATTTAAATTTATTTCTGTTCTTTAGATTTGATCTATGTTATGCATAAAATAGATATTGTTTATTTAATGAGGAGGTATTAAAGTATAAATATGCATATTAGGCTATCCACCATAGTGTTAGCCTATTTCATGATTGCTTTATAAGCAGTTGATCTATACTTTTGATTGAAAAAGGAAGTATGTCGTTAACTAAAAATTTTCTAAGTGGTGCACCAGCATGGCCGCCGTCTAATGACTGAAACAAGTAAAAGATAAAGGATGATAGCATCTGACTTAAGCAGGTATTAACTAGTGAATTAAAATTTATTTGAATGTGTGATAAGTCATTCAACTTAAACTTCATGGAATAAAGAATGAATCTACGAATTCTTTCTATTCCTCCGTTTTTTTTAGTAAACAATTACATGTTTTAACTTCTTTAGAATATGAATAAAACAATTTACGATGGAATCTATTATCATTCAGAATATTTAATTTTAGCAAAGTCCTTATTCAAAGCAAACCCCACAAAGCATTGTCTTTTGATACTTGACTTACTATAGTTCACCATCACTGTTTTGTTAAATATTTTAGTTTTAATGAACACCTCAGGCTAATTTTTAAGAGTATAGAATGAAATAATATCTGCTAAACATTTTTTTTTTTTTAATTATTTGATTGTTTTAAAATAACTTTATATAATGAGCAAATCTTAAGGAACAGCTATCATATCACCTTTCTTCTGTTTCAACTGGTTTACTATTTCTTCATTGTTAGTTTTTTGGGGTTTTTTTCAAAGGTTTCTTTTGTGAATCTCTTCCCTTTTACTTGTTTCAGTCATTAGACTACAGCCATGCTGAGGCACTGCCTGGAAGCATTTCAGTCAACTGAATTGACCCCATTGCTTTTTTTTTTTTTAATCCTGGTACTTATTCTATTAGTGTCTTTTGCCAAAGTGCTAAGTTATGAGGATCTAAACACACCAATACCAGTTGTCAAGTGGTGGTGTTGGAGGCAGGCACAAAGGCATACACATACACACACACACACACACACAATGGGTTTCTTTCAGTTTCCATCTACCAAATCCACTCACAAAGCTTTGGTCAGTCTGAGACTATAGTAGAAGGCACTAGCCCAGTGTGTCATGCAGTGGGACTGAACCTGGAACCATGTGGTTTGAAAGCAAACTTTTTACCACACAGCCATGCATCATTCATTCAATTATGTCACACTGTTCTTATACATTGAAACATTTGAGTGAATTTTCACTTTGGGAGATGAGTATTAACTTCCTTATACATAATTTCAAAAGAATTGTGTATTTCAGATTAAATATGTTATGTGGAGGTGCTTGCATTCTGTGGTGAAAAAAATGATAATAGTAAAATAGCTGTAGTACAGATTTATATCAGTGCATCATTTAGATTATTTGAAATATATTATTTCTTAATTATTTCCTTTCCCTATTCTATTCTCCATTTCCTATGTATCAGTCAAGCACTAGGGTCAATGCAATCAGTTTGCCCCATCCCCTTAAAATTTCAGGCCTTATACCTATAGTAGAAAGTATTATTATTATTATTATTATTATTTCTTTTTATCACATGTTGTGTTGGAATTCCTGGAGTCTTGCATGTATCGCAGGCTTGCAACCTGCAGCCTATGGTACCATGCTATCCATTCTTTCCTGATATCTAATACTTTCCTAATTATTTTGGCCATGCCAAGGATGCAAGCCTTTTGTAACAGTTTTACTGGGCACTCTATTCCAAATTATTATTTTTTATTATTATTATTATTATTATTATTATTATTATTATTATTATTATTATTATTATTATTATTATTATTATTATTATTATTATTATTATTATTATTATAGACGTTGCACAGTATACAATATTGTGAGGTTGTTGATTGAAGATATTGTGTCTACCGGGGGTTTGTACTGTTTGTCAAGTCACAACATGGATCTCAGACAGACAGTACTTTACGCAATATGCGTGCAGTTCCAAGTAATGTCAACTTTTGCAATACATCTAGATTGTAAGGTATTTCTAAGGTTTTCAGATGTTTTTTTCACATTGGGTGGTATTGAGTCTAATGCTGCGATGACAATAGTGATAACCTTTATGTTTAACTTTCGTAGCTGCCACATCTTAGCGATCTCAGTTCTCAGGTCTCCATATTTATCAACCTTTTCTCTTTCTTTCATAATGATATGTTGATCTCCTAGTACTGCTATGTCAATTATTAGGCATTCTTGTTTGTCCCTCCTAAAGATTACCATATTTGACTTTCGGTGCGCTAACACCTTCCCAAAGTCCCAGAGGATTTTTGCCTTCCTCTTTTCATTCATTATCTTTTCTGGCGTATGTTGGTACCAAGCACCCATAACCTCATATTCATGCTTACAGTATAATAGCCAGTGGAGGTTTTGGGCTACCTTGTAATGTCTATGCTTGTACTCTTTCTGCGCAAGACTTTCACAAGCACTAACAATGTGAGTCACACTTTCAACCCTCTTCCCACACATTCTGCAGAACCCCAAACTCTTTATTTTACTTTGGTAGAAATCATCATTATTTGTTATTTTATTTTACAAACACATAAAAATTATTTGGTTATAACAGCAGTAGATTTTGAAATTATTATTTCCTTTTATTTCTGGAACTACTAAATTAGTTTTTAAAATCAATAAATTTTTTTTATTACCACTCAAATAGCTTATTATTACTAAAACTAATTCAATTCACATTATAACAATTAATAGCCTATACCTAATCTGTCACACTCTTCTGAACATTGGATTTACTCAACTTGGTGAAATTTTAATCTCAAGCATTGTACTTCAGGAAGCGTTGAATTTTGGAAGGATGCAGTATCCTGACAAGTAACCACCAATATAGGTTGTTTTATTCCATGCTTCGACAGTTTTGAGCATAAAAAAACCGTTTCTGAAAGTTGTGGGTGTTGCACATTTTTTTATATAGATGCCCACAAGTGGTCAGATATTAAATTCAAAAAGATGGCCAAAACATGTGAGAACTTTTCCTTTCATAAAAGCTCCCCTACTCCACTCTTCCAAAAGCTGCAAGAAATTATATTTCCATTTTATGTTAATTACTGTCAGTCATGCATTCTCACCTTTTCCAGCCAAATGTTGCCAGCAGTCAAAGCAATGCCTATATATTGATTGGAGTTTTATTGCCTGAAGTTAGAAAGATTTCATCATAAAGTTCTTGGGATAATCTCCAGATATCAATTTCAGATTGTAGCCATGGTTATCTTGAGATATTATTTTTATCCTAAGTCTACTTTAATTTAGTAAATCTCCAAACATTTCTTTTTGTTTTAATATTGCTTGCCATCAATGTCACCTCCACATATTGCTTGTTCTAAGATTGCTTGGAGTTACAGAAATCCCCAGATATTATTTTAGTCTAAGATCACTTGAAGTTATTGAGATTTCTTAGTATTATTGTCCCAGAAAGCCCCCTCCCCCTGACAGTTTTGTACTTTCTATGACTCAGGGTTACAGAAATCTTTACATAAGTGCAGGCATGGCTGTGTGGTAAGAAGTTTGCTTCCCAACCACATGGTTCTAGGTTCAGTCCCACTGCATGGCACCTTGGGCAACTGAGTTCAACTATAGCCTTGGGCTGACCAAAACCTCGTGAGTGGATTTAGTATACAGAAACTGAAAGAAGTCTGTCGTATGTGTGTGTGTGTGTCTTTGTGTTTGTTCCCCACCACTGCTTGACAACCAGTGTTGGTGTGTTTACATCCCAATAACTTAGCAGTTCTCAAATGTGACTGATAGAATAAGTACCAGGCTTAAAAGAAAAAGTAGTGGGATTGATTTTTTTCAACCAAAATGACTCAAGGCTGTGTCCCAGCATGGCTTAACGATTGAAAGAAGTAAAGGATATACAGTTTTAAGTGTAAATTTGCTTGCAGTACAGTTTCTTCAAACCTCTCTGACTTTCTATCTCTATCTCTCCATATATATGCATATATATATATATGACTGGCCTTCGTCCCTGTGGCACGTAAAAGCACCCACTACACTCTCGGAGTGGTTGGCATTAGGAAGGGCATCCAGCTATAGAAACTCTGCCAAATCAGATTGGAGCCTGGTGCAGCCATCTGGTTCGCCAGTCCTCAGTTAAATCGTCCAACTCATGCTAGCATGGAAAGCGGACGTTAAACGATGATGATGATGATGATGATGATATATATATATCTGTATATATATACATACATACAGAGAGAGAGAGAGAGTGGAGGGAGAAAGAAAGGAAGATATAATAAATAGATACATTATGCTCTGTACTTTCTGGTTCATATAAGAGTCTGGTATGATGGACACCAGTGACATCTCACCACCTCATCAATATGCTTCATACGTGTACTGAGGTCTAATAACTGGTTTATTAGTCTTGCTATAGCAAAGCAGAATTATAAAATATACATTCATACACAAACCCATATACACACACACATTCACACACACATATGAATCTAATCTTCGATATTTTCAATATTAGATGGTAAACTGTGATAATGATTTGAAAATATTTGTTTTACAACAGATAAGTGTATTATCTCAATAAGGTTTTTTAATTAAACAGAGCTAACTCAATATTCTAATGAATTTTGTGGATGTATAATATAATTTTTGCTTTAAATATAAATTTTCTTTACACTCCATCTCTCTCAATTTTCTCTGTTGCTTATATAATGATGATGATGACGATGATGATGATGACGACGATAATACTAATAATAATAATAATAATAATAATAATAATAATCTTGATATGAAAATAAAATATATATTTCATGCACTCCTCTTTCACTTTTTTCTACAAATATTATAATCCTCTATTTCATAAATTATTATTCTCTTTAAGCAGGAAATCATGAAATTAAAATAATAAAAATCAATCAAGCCAAAACTCTTTGAACTAAATTTTTATAATCATATCATTGACCCACAGCAACATAATTTTATGTAGAAATAAAAAAATTTTAAATTTTCTATTTATAATAAAGACATTTTGGTGAGATGAAACAATTATACATTTTTATTGTTGCATGAACATATTAAATTACCAGCTTTGTAATTACAATAAATCAACTTCCTTTTTTTTTTTTTTGGTATCTAGTGAAGGAGACTCTATGATTCAATTTTCAGGGAAATAAAACATTTTTCCAGATCAAAGATAACGCGTAAAGTGCTGTTCAGCTTTAACTGAACATCTAAATATCCCTGCATACAAATCCTCATCATTTCCTAATAAACAAGCTCTTGTGGAATTAAAACTTTGTGTCAATGATCTCGTAAAGAGTGGTGCCATCTAAAGAAATAGATTCGTGTTGAAATTAGTAATCATTCATCCCAGAACTCTTTTAATTTAAATTAGAATTTCTCAACTGCTGGTTTTATAATTACTAATGGATTGTTTCATCTTTAGCTTAAAGGATAGGCTCCTAATTTTTCCAAATATTCTTCTGCCTTTTTCCATCGATTTCCATTCATTGGAAATTTTTATGTTAAATTTTTATTATCTCTTTTTGAAGCTTCAGGAAGTATACTCATGTTTAAATTTACGAGAAATACAATGAAAGGAAAACTAATACAACAATTGTTTTGTTTGGGGTTATTTTTACAATCTTTTCACATTTCCAACTTCCAAATTCTTTTGGATATTCAATCAATTAAATGTATTATTTCAAATTATTTCTGAATTATTACCATATTTAATTTTCAAAGTACAGAATTTTATATACACATCTGTTCGATACTTCAAACTATTACTATATAATAGTAACTGATATAAATATTAGTTATTTAGGAATTTGATAAAAGTTAAGCCATATTTCCTATTATTATCCCATGTTGGCAATAGTATATTTCCAAAGTTTGTTCATCTTATGACAGGTAACTCTTTAGTTTTAAAATAATTTATGAAATTATTTAGCTTCCACTAATGGTATTTATTTTAATCTTGTGAATTTATAAGTGATAATGTTCTTTTCTTCAGTTGTCTTTGAAATAGATAAGAACATTTATGTTTTAATAGCTCTCAATAAAATAAAATGCAGTCTTTGGAAAACTTCGATTTAATTGTATCCTATTTAGTATGATTTTTGAAAATGATACAATCATCAGTCTTTGATTAGGATTCTGGAAACATTTACAAATAATTCTGTGGCCAATTTACATGTGGAATGGCTGTGCGGTTGAGAAGCTTGCTTCCTTAACCATGTGGTTTTGGGTTCAGTACTACTACGCAGTATCTTCTACTGTAGCCCCAAGCCAACCAAAGCATTGTGAGTGGATTTATTAGATGGAAACTGGAAGAAGTCCATCACAATGTAACCTCGTGGGCATCGGTACCATTTTCCTCTTTCTCTGTTCTTCCATTCTCCGAACTTTCCATCTTTCCGATGAAGGGCTACGCCCGAAACGTCATACACTCTCTCTTTCCTTTCCTGAGCGTCCAATAACACTATCCGTATCACGTCCTCACTTTGTTGTTTTTTTGTTATTGTTTTTTTTTAACTATATATATATATATATATATATATATATATATATAAATGTATATATGTGTATGTGTATTTATATATGTGTGTGTGTGTGTGTGTGAATGTATGTATGTATGTGTGCGTTTATAAATATATATATATATATATATATATGTATATATTCTAAATGGTTGATATGGAAGACAGAGAGTACTAGAAACTTTATTTATCACAATTACCATTTCGGCATACTTCTGCACTGCTCCCTAGTGGGTGGGGAACAATATAATGAAATTGAATGCACCCAACAGTGCAGAAAGAAGCCTATTATGTCACCTGATGAGGTTTCTTCTGCACTGTGGATTGCATTCAATTTCATTATGTCATTTCCCACCCACGAAGGAACAGAGCAGAAATATGCCAAAACGATCATTGGGATAAATAAAGTTTCCAGTACACTCTGTCTTCCTTATCAATCATTTAGAATATACTCAACATGCACCAAGGAATTCTTAACATAGATCCAGTGACCAAACTCCATTTACCACAGATGATGCCTTGTAGCCATTAGTGGTGAAAGTGTTCTGCCAACATACTAATAGGAACATAGCCAAAATAAGGTTTGGATGCTAAATTTTAAAACATCACATCTAAATTTTAATTTTAATTATGACAGATATATATGTGTGTGTGTGTGTGTGTGTGTGTGTGTGTGTGTGTGTGTGTGTGTGTGTGTGTGTGTGTGTGTGTGTGTAAATATGTTTCTGTGTACTCTCATCTCAGCATTGCATAATGATTATAAATGAGTATCACTATCATACAAATGGTGTTGTTCATTTTAAGTTTTCTGTGTAAAACATGTCTGGCCAAGGGAAAATATTACCTTGCTTGGAAACGGAGGAGGATTGGCAACAGGAAGTGCATCCAGCTGTAAAAAATCTGTCTTAACAAATTCTATTTGGCCTATGTAAGTGTGGAAAAACTAGCATTATAATTTTGATGATGATGATTATTGTTGATACAAACCACTAATTTAGTGTGATATTAGTAATCTTAAAAATGTCTTGTGTAAATCTCATTTTGATTTATGTCTGTCATCTGTCATTTTGCTATACATCTGTATCTTTGTATATTTGTCAACAGGGAAGTCTGTGTTTAAATATAAATCAGAATACTATGGCCCTTGTTTATAAGATAACAGCTGGGTAAATCATTAGAATCTAGATCTGCCAATTGACTGTTTAATAGTTTGTTATTCATCAACATCAATACTTTTCAAGAAGAGGATCAGTAGACCACTCATCTGCAAGAAGTCAAAGCATACAGCTGCATGAATATAGTATTATTTCATAATAATGTTGTGCTGAATTCAAATCCTCTTATAGGCAAAACCCTTGAAAAGCCAGTGTTCTTCTACTGAGCCAAAACTGTCATAGTCACTGACTACTGTAAAACATGAAACAAGCTTAAGCTTTAGCACACATTCTCTGTTACATAAGATGCTGTCAGCCACAGAGTGATCACTATTATTTGTATGGGGCTGGGGTGGAAATCCTACTCAAGGTAAGTTTAGCCTACAGTCCTCCTAATACTCCAGAACCACTTTTATGTTATTAATATCCAAAATATTCTTCATTTTAGTTATGTACTGATTACATCACAAAATAAAAAAAAAGTCATTTAATGAATTATTTTATATACATCAATAGGATGGCCATGTAGTTAAGAAGTTCACTTCCCAACCATGTGGTTTTGAGTTCTGTCCCTCTGCATGGCACTATGAGCAAGTGCTTTCTATTATAGCCCTGGTCTGACCAAAGTATTGTAAGTGGTGGATTTGGTTGACTGAAACTGAGAGAAATCTATCATATTTATGTTTATATAAGTGTTTTTGTATTTCTTCCTATTTTTATGTATCTTTGCTAGTTATAAACAATGGCCTGGAAAGCAAATGGTATTTTTTACTTACAGTCTTCCACAAAAGCATGTCCAGGCTTCTTATAAAGTTGTGAGATGTTGCACAGCCTTTGAAAACAAACAGCTATCCACACAGTGTAGTTTATTTCTAGTTTGATGTGTAACCATGTCTGAGCTGTCGTTCAATACACTGGGCAGTTATTACCTCACTTGAGAACAGACAGGGATTGGTATCAGAGAGGGCATCTCTACCCTGACCTATTCCAGCCTAACCCAAGCAAGGATGGAAAATTTGATATTGAAACAATGATGATAATGATGATCAGTAGTCAACATGTTGCTATCAAACAACTGCTGTTGTTGTTGAGTTCCAATTCCAAGCCTACCTTGACCCAGTAAACCTGTAATCAAAGACATTCTATCTAGACCCATCCTGTTTTTTTGTGCCCCAGAGACTACATTGTCCAATGTTCCAATGTATCCATCAATGGATTGGATTGTCTATGTTCAGTCTGCTGCAGGACAAAGGCCTCAGCATCTTCTTTCCTCCAACCATAGTCTGATGTGGAGGCCGTGAGTTTGAGCTTGAGATCATATTGGTTTAATGAGCTTTCTCTGCCACACTGACTCAACATGGCTTAGCAGAGAGATGCAGCATTTTTTATTTTATACTCTTACCCAGGAATAGCTAAGTCAATTACATCAACCCCATTACTCGTCTGGCACTTATTTTATTGACCCTCCCCCAACCCCAAAGGATGAAAAACAAAGTCAGCCTTGGCAGAATTTGAACTCAGAACATAAAGACAGACAAAATACTGCTAGGCATTTCACCTGGCATGCTAACAATTCCATCATTAACATGGTAAAAAGGGTGAGATTTGAAGGAAAACTGGCTGCTATCTCTTGCAAACTGAACCACTGTGGAGACATTTCCATGTGTATAGTACCTTTGTTTGTTGATATTACTAATCGACTAACATTTAACAAATTTACTTATCTTCACCAGATAAAACCATTAAATTAGCATGCAAAGCAAACAAATATTGTACAAGCAGAAATAAATAAATCCCCTAAGGCAGCCAAAAATGGTCTCCTTTAATTACTATATCCTATATGTTGAAGTCCTTGATAGTTTTTGGAATACTCCTGTCAATTGAAAGCCATTTAATATCAGAGCTTTACTTGATAATTTGTCATCACTCAAATATTATGTGACTGTAAACATACATTAGGAACTTTTCTTTTTATCTTTCACTAAAATCCACAATGTTCAGCCAGACGAAGATCTTAAATTTCTCTGATCTAATAAAAGGCCAAAGTTAGCAGTAGTGGAGGAAGTTCTGATAGTGCAGTTGCTAGGATAAGAATAGGCTGAGTGAAGTTCAGAGAGCTTCTACCTTCCTCAGAGTGAAAGGCAGATTGTATGATACTTGTGTACATACAGCTATGTTACATGGCTATATGATACTTTTGTACATACAGCTATGCTACATGGCAGTGAAACAGGCTTTGGCTACAGAGGACTTGTGAAGGCTTGAAAGAAATGAAGCTAGCATACTCTGCGGGATGGGTAATGTCAGTATGCATGCACAACAGTGTAAATGATTTTAAGAGGAAAACTGGATATAAGTAAGAGAAACCAGATGTTGCTTGCAAGAGAGATAACTGTACTGGTTTAGTTAGGTGATGCGTATGAACAAGGATAGCTGTGTAAAGAAGTGCCAATCTCTACTTGTGGAGGTTACCTGTGGAAAGGGTAGACTCAAGAAGACATGGGATGAAGTGTGAGAAAGGATCTTCAGACATTGGGTCTCATTGAAGAAATGACAAGAGCCCAGGAGATGTGGCAATTTGCTGTACATGATAAGACACATCAAGCTAAGTAAAATCGCTGTCTTCTACACATACAGGCTTGTCCTTTCAGGTGTTGGTGCCACTTAAAAAGCACCTGTGCCAGAGCTGCATTAATTCACCTGTGCTGGTGCTATATACATGCATCCATGTTGGTGGCACATAGAAAGCATCCAGCACACTCTGCTAAGAGCTTGATCATATGCAGTAAGCAGTCAGTTGTCTCTCTCAGCAACTGGTTAGAACTTATGCAGTCATGCACAAGACACTTTCGTATATACACAAGGCTCATCTTTTAGCTGAAAAAATCCTTCATACAAAGGCATTACTTTCAAGTTAACCAATTCGTATTTTAGTGATTTTTGCCCCTTAAGATAACCTCTCAGGGTCTAGCACTTGGCATCACCTGTTTTACACTAGTCACAAGTTTTGAAGCGGGAATATAGAGAAATAAAATGAAAGTAATGCCATGTTTTTTAGTCAGGTTTGATAACAGATCTAACAATCTTATACTGTTGGCAAAGGTCACAAATATTTGAGAGCAGATACAATTGTTGGTGAGTGCATACTTTATTGATGCTAGAAAAATGAGAGGCAAAGTCAACTTCAGTGAAATTCAAACCCAGAATATAAATGGATGAAACTAGATATTACAAAGCATCTTGTCCAATATTCTACCAATTCCAAGGATATTAAGAATTTAGATGTCTTCTCAGAGATGTGTATCATGATATCTTCTTATATCATTGTGTTGTACCTTTAAGTTTCACAGTTAAATTTCCTTAGTGAAAGAATCTAAATGCGAAATGAGTGTCCAAATTATAAAATCTTTAGAGATGTTTAATTAATCGTATTTCAAATGCAGTGGTGGGGTGGTGGTGATGTAATGGTGGTGAAGGTGCTGAAAGTGGGGGAGATGATGGTGGTGTTTAGCTATAGTTGTGGTGATGTGATTAAGTTTGTAATGTATAGAAGATACACTGTCAATCAGTATAAGAGAGAGTGTGTATGGTCAACTGGGTTTTCAAATCTAAATACTATAATATATAGTTAACTGTTCTCAGATAGTTGAAATTACTTCTTGAGTTACATTTACTATTTTCTTATCTTAATCTTAAACATGAGCCAAGTAAAAATCTGTAGTAAATTTTGACATCTTTTATTAGTAGATTAGGTATTTAAATGTAATTTGAAATATCTGACATGCAACCCTCTCAATTGGTGTCATTCCAACTATTAAGGAGTAATTTAATAGCCGGTCAAAGAATTCTGCCAACTTAATCTTTTGCATTCCCTGAAGAAGTCACAGTAAATGGAATGTATTCTTTTTCTATCATTGACCTACTAAATAAATGGCTCAAAACATTATTTGACGCTAATATGTTCTGGCAGTTTTAACCGCAGTAACGGCAGAAAGTAGAAAACTGTTTTGAAATGCAAGCTGATGTGTGTAAGGTTTCCATGATTTGTATATAAAGAAAGTCATATGTCTTCATAAGAATAGTGACTAGAACTGGCTATGATGTAGTGGTGATGTTCATTGGCTTGCCAGTAATATGGCTATGGGAAAAATACCTCAGGGGTAACTAATTGCATATCTTCTACTCCAATTTCCATTGATTAAAAGATTTTTATCAAACAGATCATATTAGAGTAATCCCCTTATTTACTTTAAAATTTTACACAGTTGTAGAGGGAGTTTTTTCAAAGTAATTGCTTAGCTAATCTCAATTGATTGAACTTTTTCCACTCACTATATTAGGTATGAGAGACCATACCTTATTTGTATTTCCTTCACAGAATGATCCTCAAAGATATTTCCCTCAGCTATATTGTTGATAATCATAATTAGCTTCATTACATTCCATCTATCTTAATCATCATCATCACCACCCTTATTGGGTAGATTTTCTATGGCTAAAGGCCATTCTTGTCACCAACCCTCACTGGTTACCAAGCAAGATATTATTTCCCCATGATTAGACACGTTTTCATGAGAGAGCAGAAAGGATCAACACTGTGTTTGTGTGTGCATTTGCATGTGCATATACATATATATTTATATGTGTATGTGTGTATATATATATATATATATATATATATATATATGCATCATCATCATCATCGTTTAACATCCACTTTCCATGCTGGCATGAATTGGATGGTTTGACTGAAAACTGGCAAGCCAGAAGGCTGCATAGAAAGAGAGAGCAGAGAGAGAGAGAGAGAGAGAGAGAGAGAGAGAGAGAAACAACATGAATAGGCTAAGGTTCACTGCAGCTATTTCAGATGTGTTTTTATTGATGAATAAACTGATTACATCATGAAAATTAATTATGTGTTTGTATGTTTTTGTGTCTGAGCTTTGCCTCCCCACCACCACTTAACAACTGGTGTCAGCGTGTTTACTTCCCTGTAACTTAGAAGTTTGGTAAAAGAGACTATTAGAATAAATACCAGGCTTTCTTTAAAAAAAAAGTGCTCAGGTCAATTGTTTAACTAAAATTCTTCAAATTTGTGCCCCAGCAGGGCCACAGTCTAATGAGTGAAACAAGTAAAAGATAAAAACATAAAACAGATGCTCCTCTTATATCCATTGTGTTTCATTTCAAGACAAAACTCATTGCTGACAGCACAACAGCCACAACTTCTTCAAATGGGAAAACCACCTGCAGTAATGATATTTACTTCACAAAGCCTACAAATATGTAATCATAGCTTTTAAAAAATATACAAGATGGAAGCCGTTCATGAATATACATTGTGGCAGTTTTCAATTAACTGTAATCAGATTCACAATTTTGGTTGTAGATCTGCCTTTGAGACCCTCTATATGATCATGTGACCTGCTAGAAATTTCCCATAATTTTAATCATTTTGTTACCATATTCCTGATGAAATGCACTGCCTTTGTTTCAAATAACTTTGAAAATAATGAGGAATTTAGTAAAATAATTTTGTTATTATTAAGTAGGTTTTCAGAACATAAATTAGCATGAAATTTTGATGGCAGTCTCTAATTTAGACCATTTTAAAACAGGAAGTTTGTATCATAGATGGTGTCAGGCAGTTTGGTATCTAAAGGAGTTAAAG
Organism: Octopus bimaculoides; assembly: GCF_046866305.1. Taxonomy (NCBI): domain Eukaryota; kingdom Metazoa; phylum Mollusca; class Cephalopoda; order Octopoda; family Octopodidae; genus Octopus; species Octopus bimaculoides. Next base: position 108,986,757 of record NC_142930.1, on the reverse strand, counting down.
AAAGCAAGGGCACATTAAACACTGTTGTCATAGATTTCACTCTATCAAAAACATAGATGGAAAAGGCATATTCACAGTTGAACCACTGTTAATCATAGCTCAGTTCTGTCAGAGCTAGCCAGGGGCTAAATAACATTTTGTTACAAACTTTTTTCTTCTCTTTTCAATAATTTTAGAAGCATATCAAGCCAATTTGATATTCTAAGCAGTGAAATATGCTAAGGTCATCCCTTTAGGGGTATTAAAATCAGCTAAAAGAATATAGCCTTGCTGATTAGCTTAAATTGTATAGCTTCCTATTTGGTTAAGTTGTGACAAAAGCAAATCACCATTCAACTCAACTTTCATGTTTTATACCTTATTGACTATTGAGAAAGATTTCGCTAGTTCTATCCTTCTAGTACACTTCTCTGAAATTGTTCACAGACGTAACAATTAACAATTAGTTCAGGCTTTTTTCTTTCTTTCTGTCTTTCTTTCTTTTTCTTTCTTTCTTTCTTTCTTCCTTTTTTTATTTTCTCTTTCCAAATGTCAAAAGCCAGAATGACTGACCAATTTTTTTTATTAAATAAAGATAGAAAGAAAATCTTTTCATATCAATCTGCAACATTTTACGTGTAGACAAATGCTGAAGAATTTTTACCATTCCAATTTAACAAATTTTTTTCTCCTTTCTTTTTCCTTCTCACTTCCTCTCTTTTTTACTTTGTATATTTTTAGTCATTCTCTTTATGATGTAAATACATATATATATATATATATATATATATATACATAGTCTCAGGTTCAGCCACACTGTGTAGCACCTTAGACTTGAGTAAGTGTCTTCTACCACAGCTCCAGGACAATCAAAACCTTTTTTCAGACAGAAACTGAAAGAAGCTCATTGTGTGTGTGTATGTGTGCACATGTGCATGTATTTAAATTAATGTGTGTGTGTGTTCATGTTTATGTATACACACATCATGTGAAGGTTGTAAACAAGCATCACCATCATACAAGCAGTGTTGTTTGTTACTGGTCTTCTGTAAAAAAACACGTTTGGGGAAAATATGTGAGAGTTGGTGACAGGAAAAGCAGCTGGCTCTAAAAAATCTGCCTTGACAAATTTCATCTTAGTCAAGCAAGCTTAGCAAATTGGCCATTTAATGATGAGGAAAATGATACTGATGACACACACACACACACACACATTTACTTATCTGTTTATACTTTGTGCCATCTAGTCAGAACAACTGGTAAATCTAATCTGTAGGATTTTGTTCGGTAGGATATACTGAAGGAATTTCCCATTGTGTTTGAATGTCATGAAACAATGCTATGAATTCTCTGAGATGATCCAACATAAAGAATATCTATTAAGTAATAATGTATTTTAACAAAAAAGAAAATACCCAGAATCCTCTTTCTAAGTGTTTTTAACACACCAGAGTTCATCTTGAAGTTAATACCTTGATTTGTCATCCACTCTTTTAAATGTTATTCATAAAGAGTTGTTTCTTTTTAAATCCAAATACAAAATCTCCTAAGAGCTTTTATACAAAATTATAATGAATAATGTATAGAATATTCCTTTGTAAACTCTTCAAATGTAAAAATAAAAATAAAAATTAAGGCTACTCTTTTGAATCCCCACAAGATTACATAATTATATTTCTATGGTACTCATTAATCTTTACTTCTAGTATGTTTGTATTGCTGGATATCAAATTATAATGTATTTTATTGTCATAATGGTTATTCTTTTTAAATATTTCCATTTTAAAATTGTAAGTTTACATAGAATCTGATTTTATTCTGTTATATTATTTTATGGCATTTAAAATAAATATCTCCATAATCTTACTTCTTTCTAGAGATTTTGTAATTTCATAAACTTTCTGGCTTTTCAATACATACAACAACCATACCATATAAAAGCAGATGCAAAAGCAGCTAATTTTTATAGTCTAATAACATTTTGAATCGAAGATTTTTGCAGCAAAGCCACTTACAATGAAATACCCCAACTCTCTTCATACTTCCAGACATACCCTATCCTACTCACCAGTTCCCATACTAAACCCATATTCGGTATATAAAACTCAGAGCTACATCCCTGTTGAAAGACATCTCTCCTTCATCTATGTCTTCAGTTTAATTTAACAAAATAAAATCACTGACTGATCAAATTTCATATAAACAAGTAAACAAGTTCAGTAGACACAAGTATGGTTGCATGGTTAAGAAGTTCACTTCCCAATCACATGGTTTCAGGTTCAGTCCCACTGTGTGGCACCAAGAGCAAGTGGTTTTTACAACAGCCCTGAGCTGACCAAAACCTTATAGGCACAGATATAGCTGTGTGGTTAAGAAGTTCACTTCCTAAGTAAATGGCTTCAGGTTTAATCTCACACAGTCACACCTTTGATAAATGTCTTCTGCTATAGTCCCAGGTTGATCAAAGCCTTGTGTGTGGATTTGGCTGACAGAAACTAAAAGATGCTTGTCATATATGTGTGTGTGTGTGTGTGTGTGTGTGTGTGTGTGGTGGTCAGTGTCTCCTTGACATCGCATGATGATTGTAAAGGAGTGTCACTGCCATACAAGCAAGTGTCATTCATTTCCAATCTTCTGTAAGGAGGAGGATGACACTATCATCCATATTTATAAACACTCCAAGATTAAAACCAATCACATTCTTTAAGCTATGATTCATTCTTCTAGCTATGATAACTGCTAACTTTTTATGTAGCAATTCCTCTGTATCTTACTTCTTCCATTCAGTGCTGTTCACTTTATCGAATCTTTTTTTCCCCAACAACTGCTTTCTTCCCTGGAATTCCTTAACTAATGCATAGCTATTGACATTGGCCTGCAACCAAAGTGGCAATGCTTTGTTCTCTTCTTCACTCAGATAGAAAGTAAGAACCTGAAACAGAAGATTCTTCCTTCTTCGCTACAAATGAACTTAACAAACTCAGTTATGAGCCCTGCTATAGAAACTAAATATTTATTGCAGTAATCTCCTCTCATCCCAGGTTAGGGAATGTCTCTAAGTAATGCCACCTCTTCCTCTTCAACTCCATTTTAATTTAAAGAACCAATTAACCTGAAATCATTCCAGCTAAGCCTTAACTATGCAAACATTTTGTTGGATTTTTATCCTTCCAACTCTGGTCCTATGCACCGCCTCCTCCTCAGTTGCATTTTCACTTTAAGGAACCCATTAACCTGAAATTAAGTCAACAAAGCCTTAACCAAGCAAACATCCTTTCTACTCTTGTATGAAAAAGGATACAAAAGGCAACAATAGAACAATATCAAATATTTAACTGTTCTGTAATTTACCTTTAACTCTTTTGATGCCTATTCCCCTGAGAACACCCTTGGTTTTGAAATACAAACTTTCTGCTTTAAAATGATCAGCTAAATTAAAACCTTCCTTCAAAATTTCATGTTAAGTTTTTTTCCACTCATCAGCTTAATAATGGAAAAGTTATTTTACTAAATTCTTCATTATTTTCAAAATTAATTGGAACAACACCAGAATATTTCAACAGAAATATGGTAAGCAAATGGTTAAATGGAACATAAAATGACACAGAGTAAAACAATAGAAGATACCATTTTTGCTTCTTCTCTTACTAAGAAAACTACAAGCATTCATGTAGAATAAACAGATTTTCAATATTTATTCTATATGTTAGAGATTAATGACTACTGAACGTAATGCTGAAATGGCTATGACCTTGCTATATTTTATATAAACCTATTTCTAATACTAATAAAGAGATATGAATGTGAAAAGCAAAAATATTCTGTTTAAAATCATTGAGACTAAGCAACTAGTGTAAACAGGGAATATAAATGTTTTTGACTTTATATTGCATTTAGAATGGTTAATTCTCTGTTCAGTAATTAGCAAAGAGACATTGGTAAATATGTTATGGCATGCTAAATGAAAGTGGGTAGATACAGTAATGACATTTACATTAATAGGTTAAAGCCTCACCAATTCTTTCTCGAAATAAAATAATTTATCAAATAGAGTATGCACTAGTTACTCATTTCTTTTAATTAAGCACTGGTCTCTGTGGGAATTGAACTCAGAGCACTGACAATTAGAAAGAATACCAGTTAAGTTGACAAAAGTACAAGTTTCACTCCTGCTTTGTAACAATGAATAAAAACTTCTCTCACAGCATAAATGTATATGCGTAAAAACAGTAACAAAGAACATTCTAAAGATATTTGGTTTAGTTTTCATATTTCATTCAGAGATATTCCTAATCTCATTCTGCTGTATTGTATTGCTGTTGAAGTTTTGCATGTAAAGTAAGGGACGGAAATTAGTTGGAACATACGTGAAAAGAAAGTGTTAAGACAGGCTGTAATTATGAAAGGCTGGCGTTAAAATTTCAGTGTAAGTAGATGTCAAAACCTTCCTGTCGAGTGCAATTGGTAATAGCTGGAGCTTCAATATTATCAATAAGTATGTTCTGTAAACTGTCAGCTATTGAAATACTTGAAGAAAATTCTGTATCAGTTTAAGAGCTGCTGAGACAGTTGGAGGGTATTATTCTTTAATGTCACTAATTGAAGATAGAGATTTAGCATCAATATTTGGTATGTGATAGTGAATAGAAGAAGACATTGCTTTTGTGACCTGCCTTACAGATACTTTCATTGAATAATTGCTAGAGTCATCTTTTCTCTTGATTTCAGTTCAAGTGTAAACTTGAAGGGTCACTAACTCATTTGTACTATATCTTGTAAACATTCAGTTGAATATATTTAGTGTATGATAGAGTTTAACATGAACAGTTGATAATTGCATTGATAAGGGTCTTTGACTTTATACTGCATTTAGAATGGTTAATTCTCTGTTCAATAATTAGCAAAGAGACATTGGTAAATGTGTTATGGCATGCTAAATGAAAGTGGGTAGATACAGTAATGGTACTTACATTAATAGGTTAAAGCCTCACCAATTCTTTCTCAAATTAAGAAAATAAATGATCAACTAATGTATGCAATAGTCACACATTTCTTTTAATTAAGTACTGGTCTCTGTGAGAGTTGAACTCAGAGCACTGATGGTTAAAGAAACAATATCTATAGGGAATGTGTGTGTATATGTGTGACCAAGACTTAGATGTCATTGTCAATAGTATTCTTGTTTATAAGAATAAATTTGTACTCTACAAAGGTATAGGGTAATGCATCAGATTAATGTAAAATTGTTTTTATCATAACCATTAAAGCAAACAAACAGATATATATATATATATATGTGTGTGTGTGTGTGTGTGTAAATACATACATACATATATGTATGTGTATATATATATATATATATATATATATATATATATATACATAGATATATAGTTTTAGGGAAAAGAACTAAGTTTCATGAACTCATCGATGAAAATCCACTATCACATACAGAAAAATTAATCATTAAAAGCACAATAAATGAGTATAATATAATACAAAGTAAATATCATAAGATAAAGATAATATTATCTTTATCTTATGATATTTACTTTGTATTATATTATACTCATTTATTGTGCTTTTAATTATTAATTTTTCTATATGTGATAGTGGATTTTCATCGATGAGTTCATGAAACTTGGTTCTTTTCCCTAAAGCTATATATTTTTATATATATTTTAATCCGTAAAGCTCAATTTAATTTTAATTTTTTCTAAATTGATTTTAATTGAGTTTTTACCTGTAATTTTGGACTTTGTCCCTAATATTATTATTATTATATACATAGATATATATATATATACATATATATATATATATACATACATATATATGTGTGTATGTATGTGTGCGTCTGTATATAGATATCTATAGGGTGTGCATGCACATTGTTTTCGATGTTGTCGACTACACAGTATGGTAGGGTCAGTTGGGCACTGCCTGTGAGGCTGCAGCCATGCTGGGGCACTGCACATATATATATATATATGTATATATGTATGCATGTATGTATATCTTTATTATATTTGAATGGTTAATAATATCACTAGTAGCCACTGTTAGGTAAAGGATTCATGAAATATCACTTGCCTAGAATATATATTTATATATAAATTTAATGATTAGAGTCAAATTTCAGAATGTTTTGATCTACTGTTCTTCTGGAGATCACAAAATCAAAACCTTTTGTAGTTTGTCAGTCATCATTAAATTTATGAATAAACATGGGCACACTCACATACTTGTATGTGTGTGTGTGTGTGTGTGTGTGTGTGTGTGTGTGTGTGTGTGTGTATGTGTGTGTGTGTGTGTGTGTGTGTGTGTTTGTATTAGTCATTTGAACACCAACATAGCCCAGTTTTCACAATATTCATTTTCCTTTCATTTCTTTTTTGTTGTTTCTTTTTTGGATAAGTACTTTCATGTTATGGAAGCAATCATCACAGTGGAGTTTTATAAAATAACAATTATATCAAGGTAAGTATCTAGGTAAATATAAGCATAGCAACTAGGTGAATAGTTAGAAAGTATATTTACATCTGGTAGCACTGGCTACAACTAAATGACATTGTTGAATAGTTAAACTCTTACAGTATTATTCCACATTTTTTTCCTAATGAATAATTAGGAATCTATGTCTTGTAAAAATATGTGACTCACATGCATTCAACTTAACTGTATTCAACTACTTTGGTTGATGAAAAGATATGACAGCAGATAAAAATCAGTTAGAACAGGTGAAAACCACATTCACAATGTACACCAATGATCATTTTATCTATCAGCAAATTTCTTCCTAGTCTATGCCATGGTTATAATACTCTGTGTTTTATTGTGAACTAATTGCGTTTTGTGAAAATCTTCTAGTTTCTAACAGGTTTGAGTAATATTTATAGAGAAAGTAAGGTGGCAAGCTCACTGAATTGTTAGCACACCAGACAAAATATTTAGCAGTATTTTGTCCATCTGTATGTTCTGAGTTGAAATTCTGTGAAGGTCAACTTTGCTTTTCATCCTTTTAGGCTCAATAAAGTTAAGTACCAGTCATGTACTGTGATCAGTGTAATCGACTACCCCCTCCCTAAAAAATTCCAGGCCTTTTGCCTTCAGTAGAAAGGTTATTTATGGAGAAAGTACAACAGTCTTTCAGGCTTATATAAAGTGACCTTAATTCTAATAGGAATTTGTTAATAGTGATTTCAAACCAAGGATATTAGAAATGATTCTCTTAATCCAAATATATTACAGATGTATATTTCATCAACTCCTTCCCTCACATAATTTGGGAAAATAGGTAATTTCTAAAAAAATTAATTACAGTTCCACATAAACCTGGAGAGTGTAGTGTACTGTATATTTGTTGAACCATCTACATACATATTATACTGTATATTATTATCATTGAGCTGACAGAATCAGTAGTACGTAAGGAAAAATGCTTCGCAGAATTTTGTCTGCCTTTATGTTCTGAGTTCAAATTCCATGAAGGTCAACTTTGCCTTTCATTCTTTCAGAGTCAATAAAATAGGTACCATTTGAGCACTGGTGTTGATGTGACTCCCTGAAACAGCTGGCTTTGTGCCAAAATTTGAAATCATCATGATTATTATTATTATTTTATTATTATCACTGAGGCAGAGAGCTGATGGAATTATTGCCATGTCAGACGTAGTTTTTCTGCCTTTACATGGTAAGTTGAAATACTGCAATGGTTGAATTTACCTTTCATCACTTTGGGGTCGATAAACTAAGTACCAGTTGAGCACTTGGGTCAATGTGATAAAAGATAGAGAGATAGACTGTTCTCATCATAGTAACTAACGAGACTTTCACTATATAACAGCCTACTATTAAAAGAAGGCACTTGTATGATTGACAAATATATTTTGCAGGCAAATAAAATATTTTTACAGTGAAGGGTAAAAAACCTTGTAAAGTGTAAAAAAGATATATAAAAGAAAGATTTTCAGTATCACTTTTTCAGTAGTTAAAAATTTATAAATTTATTTAAATTGTGAGCAATGCTATTTAGGATTTTTTGAAATCCATTAATGTTGATTAACCAGAGATATTTACAAGAAACTCATACATGCCTTTCTTTAAGACTCCCAGAGTGCCAGTCATACCTGGGGTTGTTTGTGACTTCAATTGCCACATTCTGCTAATCCCACTCAATAGATCTTTGTACTTTGTACTCAGAGATTTATATTTGTTGATGGAAAGAAAAGGTGACCCTGAATTATACAGAAACTAATTACATAACGATGGAAATCTAATTACTACAATACAGTCTCAACCATCTGCACCAGCTTCTGCTATTATCTGTTCAGATAATGTCGACAGCATTTTGGATTATCCCTACAACATAACCTGTATGGATCTCCTGCAACTGAAGCAGTCTTTTACAGTGATGCACGTTTATTGATTCCAACATGTTGGAATCGCTGTTGCTCATTGCCACTGAACTGACACAAACACATACATGCATGCATGCACATGTGTGCATGCATGCGCTTCTACTGTACACAGATTTCAACATATATCTGTGCTGTTGTTATTTTTTTGTGTGTGTTTTTGTAGCGATGTGTGTATGTGTATAATGTATATTTATATGCATCTATGTATGTGTATCTTATAAATGTGTTTGAAAACAACACGCACACACATATTCACATATACACGTACATATATATATGTGTGTGTGTATAGAGAGAGAGGAGAGAGAGGAGAGAGAGAAAGAAGAGAGAGGTGAGAGAGAGAAAAAACATATATATATATATATATATAAATGTATACATTGTTGTAGGTAGACACCTATCTACTACCTAATAACATCAGATGTGCAGCTGCAATTACAAACTGCAGCCATTCAATCTTGTATAAAATCACTGAGACATCAATTCATTCAGTTGCTTATTTTTCTGTTACATTAACTGATTACTCATTTATCTCTTGTTACCATTTCAGTAGTTACCCTGTCATTATGTCATATCAGATTCTAAGTAGTATGTCATCATGTCATATTAAACTGTTCATGGGATATCATGTTTTATTAAACTGTCTGTGGTATATCATGTCATATTAAACTGTCTACGGGATATGATGATATAGCCTACTTTTTGGTGTATATCACATAATATCAAACTTTCTGTGGTGTATCATGTCATATTTAACTGTTTGTGGTATGTTATACTCTGTGAAACTGTAGTATACCATGTCATATCAAGCTGTTTGTAGTATATCACATAATATCAAACTGTCTGTTGTATATCATATCATTTTAAACTGTCTATGGCATATCATGTTATATTAAATTGTAATATATCATATTATATAAATTGTTTATATATTTTATAAACAGTTCTATTAAATCGTCTGTCAGATATCATTATATTAAACTATCTGAGATATCACATAATATTAATGTCTGTGGTATATTATATTGTTACTGCGTTGTATACCATATTATATAAACTGTTTATATATTATATCAACAATTCTATTAAACTGTCTGTTGATATCAAGTTATATTAAAGTATCTATGGGATATCATTCTATATCAAACTGTCTGTGGTATGTCATGTTATATCAGACTGTGGTATATCATTTTAAGCATGTCTGGGCTATCTATTATTTGGTAGACTGAGAGATAATTACTTCATGGAAAAGGCATCCAGCTGTTGAAAACTGCATCCCATCTGACCCATGCAAGCATGGAAAAGTAGACTATAAAACGATGATGATAAGGTGTGATCTAAAAGAATTTATTTCTTTTCAGTGGGTTGATATACCACATTGAGGATCTTTCAGTCTAAGCTTTAGTAGTAGTGTGGTAGCAAAATTTATGACAGCAATGAAGATGGCGATCATTTTGACAGCTAGAACAACAACAATAGTAATAACATCAACATACATACAAAGGAAAGGGTGTAACATAAAATAGCAATTTTGCAATGAATGTATAACTCTTTAAAAATGAACACAAGCAACATATCTGCATTGCAATTTGAAAATGAGTACCTGAGGTTAGTACCTATAAATATAGGAGCAAATAATAAAGGGGTTGTTAGAAAGTGATATAATGTCGAAGTCATCCTTAGTGAAATTAGTATATTAGAAATATAAGTGATAATTATTTAAAACACACACACTAAAAGTAGATAAAAATTGACAGGAAATAATATAAAGAGACATGGCACTTCGAGAAAGATTAGAAGTTTAGAGATAAAGAGAGATGAAACTGCATATTATGTTTCAGATAGCCAAATTGCATATTAAACCTATTAAACATTGATTTATTGTTGCACAGAAAGAGTGTAACATGAAGAAAATAACCATGCCAGTATCTGCAGTATTTAAAATAATATATCACAATAGAATTTTCGTATTAAAAGCTAATATTATATAAATTACAATAGCTGTTGTTTTTTGTTTCGTTTCTGATTTCTTTTTCTTTTTTTGTTTTTTGGTTTTTCTTTGTTTTTGTAATAGACAATAGCAAAACAGTAGTCAATGGTATATAAAATTAAATGGGACGAAGAGAGTTGAAAATATATCGACTTTTGATTTCAGCACTTAGACATTTAAGATATAGCATAATAAATTTATTGAAAAGCTAAACAAAGACTTCACATTAAAAAGAAATATGTGTGTGTATTTGTGTGTGGGTGTGTGTGTGTGCATATGTGCATGTATGTATATTACACACACACACACACATATATATATAACAATGTATTCTACAATCCTTTAACTGGTTTAAGTTGAGTGTGATCATGCTGAGGCATCGCATTCATTTTGACAAAAAGGAAAATTTTGAATTTTCCATTTGCACAAATATCTAGATGTTCATTACAAGGAACAGTTCTTAGAGAAATACAGGAAGAAAATGTTCTGCTACAAGAAGAAAACTTTATAAGAATTCTAAATATGAAACTAAACTGGAAATTGTTGACACCACAACTAAAAACAAATTCCCCTATACAGATTACCTTGTAACATGTGTATTTGAAAAGTTGTAAGCAGTAAAAGCACTTTCACAATATAAAAACTCCTTTCCAAAAGATCTGTGTCATTCTTATTTTAAAGATCATCATCCCAACTCTCTGTTAGGAAGTACAAGCACTTACACATACATGTACACACACAGCAGGAACTTCCATCTACCAAATTCTGTCATAAAGCTTCAGAAGACACTTGTCCAAGATGCCATGCTGTGGGACTGAACCCAAAACTAATAATTTTTAATTTAAGAAAATCTTTCTTCAAACACACACACGCACGCACACGCGCACACACACACACACACACACACACACACACACACACACACACACACACAGGATGGGCTTCTTTCATTTTCTATCTACCAAATCTACTCAGTCTGAGGGCACAGTAGAAGATACACAGTGTGATTGAACCTAAACCTATATGATTGAGAAGCAAATATGTTAAGATTTCCAAACACCTACCCACATTTTCACACATACACACAGGATGGTCTTCTACAATTTCTGACTACTAAATATATATAGAGAGAGGACACTGTAAGCAGAATTGTATATTAGGGTAGAAAATGTAAGATTGAATACTCTTCAAATATTCACTAAAGGTAGCAATAAATTATCATTCTCAACATTGTCATTACTTTAGTATCCACTTTTCCATGCTTAGTTATGTTGATATTGAAAATTTAATCCTTTGGAAAAAACCATAGGTATCCCAGTGGGCTTTGATTCCCTTGGCATGGATTAGTTTGTTTATTTGTGAGAGGTAGCAAGGAAGCTTCTGTATGGTGGCTCAACCTACTAGAATTAGAAGCTGCATCTTTCTCAACTCATACACTATAGCATTAAGGACTAAAGAACACGTTAACTAATATTTTAGTCCTAGATGTATGCACAGTGGAGGTGCGTGGCTTAGTGGTTAGGGTGTCAACATCATGATCATAAGATTGTGGTTTCGATTCCTGAACTGGGCGACGCGTTGTGTTCTTGAGCAAAACACTTCATTTCACGTTGCTCCAGTCCACTCAGCTGGCAAAAATGAGTAACGCTGCGATGGACTTGCGTCCCATCCAGCTGGGGAACACATATGCCATTGAAACCGGGAAACCGGGCCCATGAGCTTGGTTAGGCTTTAAAAGGGCGCATTTGTATTTGTTGTAGATATATGCACTGCCTATGATTAAAAAGCAGGATTAATCATGGCTGAAACATGTTTGATCATAGATCGTGGTTAAACAATAACATGAACATTATTACATTTATCCCTGTAAAAATTAGGTACTAGGGTTGAGTTATTTAACTAAGAAATTCTTTAAGGCAGTGCTCCAGCATGGCTGCAGTTTATTCACTGAAACAAAGATAGAAATGTGCAAAGGCCAAATGGAAAAGAGCAACCATGTCTACTGAGTGTGTGTAAATAATAAAGCACAGGAAGAAAATCTAGACATTAAAGATATCTGTTGTAGTGTGTGAAAAAAAAAAGAAGACAGAAACCAAAGAGAGTGGTGGTGGTCTTTATTGGCAAGACTTGTATTATTTTGAAAAATCAACAAAAAGAATACGGAAATTACTGTTGAGAGTGCAAAATCCAACGTTATGAACTGAGTGTTTCTTCAGAGAAAAGTTGACAGAAGGGAAATTAAAAGAAAAACAGCAGAGTTTTATATTCTTTGTATCTGCAGCCAACTCCTTTCATTTTTCCCCTATCAACTTCCCCCTGTTAAAAGGATTGTCTGCAATGTTGGATTTCTCACTCCCCACAGCTACTCCACTATATTTTTTATGTTGACTTTTCTAAAGAATAAAAGAAGACAACATTGGTATGAGCATGTGATACATAGATACATATGAAGAATGGCAGTTAAGGTGAAAATCATTTGAGGCAAGCAAATGGAAGTTGAGGAAGGCCAAAGAAGATAGGAGGAAGAAATAGTAAAGTTTGTTCTCAGGATATTGGATATATCAAAGGAGATGACGAAGAAATGTGACAAATTGTGAGACATTGAACTGAACTAAAACAGACTTGTTCAACCCCTGCCAGTATGAAAAACATTGATATAAAAATAATAATGTTGATGATGAGGAGGAAGAGAATGCTGATTATGATGATGATCATCATCATCATGATCATGATCATGATGTTTTATCTAGAAATAGACAGTGAAAGTAAAAGATTAATTTAAATAAATTCTAATAAATGCAAAGTATATAATTCTTTTCTTTGCATTAATACCAGAAAAAAAAATAGTTAGCTAACAGTTGAAATTATGAAACAAATACTGATAACATAATATACAAAATTATATTAATACGTAGGAAATAAATGAAAAAATAAATTTACATTCATTTGATTGGCTGCAATGAGAAACTGGAAAACTCAGATATGTCAGGTAGTCTTTTCAATATTAAATTATAAAAAAATAGATTTAGAGGATAAATTTTACACAACAACATCATTTAGTGGTAGCTGACATAAATCCAACACATTTTCTAGTAAGTTATTATAAAATATTTATATTAGTCTATATTTGCAGGAATATTGCTTATCATATTAATGTGCTGTATTCTCTAAGCTAATTCTATGAACCAACTTTTTTCTCTTAAAATTTATAATTAATGTTACTTCTAACATTTCTAAAATTTGCCGACATTGATAATGTATACAGCTTCACTAAAATCAATGGACATACTGCTGAAGCACAATAAACAATGAAATATTTGAAATGTGTCATATATAATACCCATTTAAACAGAAACTTATAGATGGTCTGCTAGCATTCTACAAAGGATTATGATGCAAGCTGGCAAGGCAGCTTTTACAATAGCACACAACTAAATCTTCCTCAACTAACTTATCTGTCTATGCCATAAAACTAGTCAAGAGAAAGCTACTGACTAACAGGAAGGAGATTTTAAAGAGTCGATGAAGAAATAAGCACACATATATCTGATGTATACATCACTGATGAGACCAAATTAGGTTGAAACAGGCATCCTGAGAAAGGCCTTATGTTTCTTAACTTCTTTGAGAAGTTTCTCTGAGATGAAATAATACAGCTGGTGCTATTTCACATTTCTACATACACTATAAATGTGATACACACCAGTACATTAAACATCATCATCATCATAATCATTTTAACATCCAATCTTCCATGATCGCATGGATCAGGTAGAATTTGTTGGGGCAGATTACTATGGCTGGCTGTCCATCCTGTTGCAATACTCACCTGTTCCCAAGCAGGGTAATATTTCCCCCTTCCTCCAGACATGTTTTCACAGAAGATTGGAAATAACTGATACTGTTTAACAGTGACACTCACTTGTAATTATCATGTGATGACAAGACAAGGACAAGCACACACACATGTATGTATGTATGTATGTATAATGGGCTTCTTTTAGTGTCTGCCTGCCAAATCCACTCACAAGGTTTTAGATGACCAGGATTTTTATAGAAGACACTTTCCCACTGCAATACATTGACACTGAACTAACAGCCATGATTCCTGTGTGTGTCTAAATTACATGCACATATACACCATGCACATTTAAAATATGCAAAAATTTATAAATCCCTGCAACCAGTGTCAGAGGATATGGAAGAAAAAATCTCTTATTTAGATTACATGCAATGCATTTGAATTAATATAACGAGATTGGAAATCTATTAGTTCAGTCTCTTAAATTATTCCACTGTGGACTTACTAATTATGACCAATTATCTTGTAAATCCTTTGATTCAACTCATATTATCATTTTATAGCCAATTGAAAGTGAAACAAGAAAGAGAAAGCTTACTATAAAGCTGTTTCTCACTCCACCTACTGATTTAGTGGTAGGTGTTAGCTGTCTAGGCTCTTCCTTTCCCCTGGAATTTATTGTCTGTAACACACACAACATTCATCTCTTCACATGCACATTCTAACATAAATCTAGGCATGCACTAATGTAAATACTATTACAACACTTTATTCACTATATCACAATCTCTGCATACAGTTGGCAATAATAGCCATGCACTCTCTCATATACATGTAGCTGTGATAGCCATATACTCTCATACATGTGTAAACCATAGTCTTTACCCATGAAAGCTGAACTTACTCTTGTATACTAATTACTAATTTCCAACACAATAACCTCCTACATGCAAATACATGCACACATAACCATACATGCTTTGTTTTCTTTTTAATGATACCATACCCTGTTTTCTTTTCCATTCTCTCTGCACCCTACCACTCACACACACCACACACAATATACACACAGTACACACACAATACACACACAATACACACACACTCACACAAGAGGTAATATTCTCAGTATGCATTTTTAAAACATTACAATTAATAATTCAAGAAAATTACCTGAACTACCATTAAGGTAAGTGATCAGATAAAAACGAAGTGGCCAACAAGTGAGATCAATATGTTAGATTATTGTTGTATTCATTGATCCAACTATTAACCCTGCTTTTTATTTTGCATGTGTTTATATTAGTGATTGTGTGTATGGGGGTGTATGTGTGTGTTGGAACAAATATCTACCACATTGTTTTGATCCCCTTCATTTGGATATGAAGCTAAATCAACTACGATTTTTGTCTTCCTGCAAAAAACAGAAAATACTCAGCTCCACCTTAACAATTAATTAATCCTCACAAAGCTCTGGTGAGACACAGATTAGAGTTCTACTCTCATATTTAGGGCAATACTGCTGTTATTAGACCCACACACACACATATGCATGCATGCACACACGCATGCACACACACACACACACACTACATCTAGAAAATGCCATTTGACTTATTGGAATAAAATCATTCACAGACAATCCAGCTTCTAATGCATAGACATGTCTTTCCTCTGCCTTTTTCTTGCAAAGTGACTTCTATCCCTCATAGTTCACTGGTCTCATACTACCTCTTCTCAGTTAATAATTTAGTCTCTAGTTGCTGATCTTCCTTGAATGCAAACCTTGTATATTTCACTGGTCTGGGATTCTACTTAAGCCCAACTTTTCCTTGAATGTTACTGTAAAAACCTGCATAATAGTTAATTCATTTGCAGTGTCTTTTATTTTATATATTCTCTCTTACATTTAAAAAATAACAACAAATCAGTTTTTACATTTGCATTTGAAAGAGGGCATAGTAGTGGAGTAATTAACAAACGTTATTGCCAAAATTATGCAATAGTGAATCCAACAGTCGTGTTTCAACAACTTACCCTTGCTAATAATGAATCAAATCTGTTTTTGTTACTGCAGGGCTTCACTAACCTTCAAACTCTAGTAACTTTCCTAATGTGGTTTTATTCCCTCCCTTTATCTTTTCTCGACTTTCTTCCTTCTATTCCATCATTAAAACATTTATCTCTATTGCTTGTTTCCCACTCATCCAAAATGTTCTCAAGCACTTATCTTAACTGCAGCAACTCAACTTCAGATGCTGAGGATACGTTTCCATTATCAAAAACACTTGTCAAATTCATGGCTTCCTCAATGTTATCTCACAAAGGATCTGTGTTAAGAATCCCCGCACTTCACCATTGATAAGTTTACCATCTACAGCTCACCGCCTACACATTCAATACTGAGAAAAATCAACAATTTCAGCACACCCACACGCAATCACACTGAAACCACACAGCTGTCATCCTCCTTTTCCGCCTCCTCCTCCTCCTCCTCATCATCATCATCATCATCATCAACAACATAATGAAAATAGCAGGGTAGTGTGAAAGTTGATCAATAGAAGAATTCAATAATCAACAGTGTATCTTTGGGGAATCATTATGTCAATAAGAAACATATGCATTGGTTCTGTTTCACTTCTTTTATTACTGTTAGTGGCAGAACTGTAAATATGCTGAACAAAATGCTTTGTGGCATTTCTTTGGTCTTTACATTCTGAGCTCAAATTCCACCAATGTCACTTTTGCCTTTCATTCTGTTGGGGTCAATAAAATAAATACTAGTCAAGTATTGGGATCAGTGTAATCAACTTGCTTCACTCTTCAAGAACTGCTGGCCCTGTGCCAAATTTGAAACCATTATTATTGGAGTAGTAATAGCATGTCATTGATGAGGTCATGAATGGCAGCAAAAGGACTCTGACAAACCTTGCTCATTGATTTACCAAACAACTAATTAAACAATCAATTAGTTAATTGATTAAATAGTTAACAATTTGACTAATAATCCTTTCTACTTAGGCAAAGGGCTTGAAATTTTGAGGAATGGGACTAGTCGATTACACTGACCCCAGTGTACAACTGGTACTTATTTCATTGATCTAAAATGAAAGGCAAAGTTGACCTCAGATGAATTTGAACTCAGAATGTAAATTTGGGCAAAATACCACAAATTTGGGCAAACTTCCGCAAAGCATTTTCTCTAGCATGTTAATGATTTTGCCTGCTCATTGCTTTCTAGTTAACTAATAATAATAGAGAAGTGAAATAGCACCAGTGCATATGGTTTTATTAGTATAATGACCCTCTGAAGATACAGCAAAATTTCTTTCAACACAATTTTACATCAAGAGACTTGCAAACCAAATACGAAAACACATATTATTAATTATATTTAATATTACTGTTAATGCTATTAGTATTGGAAGTTATACACACACACCTACATACATACATAAATTTATATCATTTTCACTTTTTACTTTCAACTCTTTCAGTATCAGCAACACTAACAACAACAACAGCAATTAGAAACTAGCAAGTAATTATCTCCTTATTTAAAATGCATTTACCATCTGTTTCTGTTTATTAGTTTATTAATTATAAACGTTGTTGTTGCCATTCTTTTAGAAAAGAATTCTTGATGTCTACTTTGTCAAACCACCAGATGTCAAGACTTTGTTAACTTGTAACTTGATGATGGTTTAGACAATGGAAGGCCACGGAGGACTTTCTATCAAGCAAGAGAATAATCTGTGGTTGGAGTGAGGTGAGGCATTGAATAATAAGATAATGGTGATAGCTTTATCTATGTAGGAAAACAACGCACATATAGATGATAAAAACCAATCAATTGACAAGGAAAATGTAGGTAAATTTGCATTGGTGTTAATAACACAGAGAATATTCTTGGTGTTAGCAGAGATGATAAAAGAAGTCATTCGTAGAGATGAGAGATGAGAAAATGCTTTCTTTGAAGATTTCCCATGCTTACACCTATAAAATATAGGTGCAGGTATGGCTATGTAATTACGAAGTTTGCTTCCCAACCACATGGTGTGAGGTTCAGTCCATCCCTCTGCAAGTGTCTTCCACTATAACCCCAGGTTAATCAAAGCCTTAAGAACGGATTTGGTAGATGGAAACTGAAAGAAGCCTATCAGCCCATCGTATTTATGTGAGTATGTATATGTGTATGTATGTGGATGGGTTTGTGTGTGTGTGTGCATGTGTGTGTGTGTGTGTGTGCATGTGTGTGTGTGTGTGTGTGTGCATGTGTGTGTGTGTGTCCTTATCTTGACATTGCAGGAGAATTGTAAATAAGCATTCCCATCGTATTAGTAGTGTCATTCATTTCCAGTCTTCCATGGAAGCATGTCTGGCCATGGGAAAATATTCCCTTATTTGGAAACAGGTGAGGGTTAGTGATGGGAAGAGCATCCATCTGTGGAAAATCTGCCTAAATGAATTATGTCCAACCCATACAAGAAGGGTAAAGAGGACATTAAAACGATAGTATGGATGATATTTTCTAGGCCTGACAGTTGTTGTCAGTTGGGGAAATTAAATGTATAACATATATTGGTGATAATTCAAAAGATAAAAGTTCTGACTATGCATCATGTCTGCTTCATAGGCATTTCAGGCCTGTCATTAATTTGATCACCATGGTCATTTTACACTCTGCCTTTAATATCAGTGTAATATTTTCTCACCTTTGATAAAATATTGATGTTAAGAACTGTAGAAAAAGGTGCCACCACTATTTTCTACTTACTCTCTATCCTCATTATTATCATTATCATCATTATCACCATCATCATCATCATCATCATCATCATCATCATCATCATCATCATCATCATCATCATCATCATCACTATCACCAACACTACTGACACCATTACTACTATCATTATAATCATCATTGCTGTTGCTGCTTCCAACCTCCTCCCATAATCGTCATCATCAACATCATCTTCATCATCACTTGAAATTCATCATTATTTTGAATTGTAGGATTTCTAAATGCTAGTTCTTTTGTGTTAAGTTTTATTCTACTCACATATTTAATTAGCTAACTCTGTTACTCTTCATACTGTAGTAATAAATTCATTATAGCAAAATAAGTTTTAACAAACCTATACAAACTTGTTTTAATTTCATTTTCATCTAAACTTGGTAATACAAAATATTCATTTATTCAAATGACCCAACTTTTTCACTTGACCCCCAACCATTTCAGTAACAAAATTAAATATTGTCCATATAATTTATTATCTTCTTTATCACCCTCATTTTGTCTGTGTGTCCTAAATAAGTTAAAATTATCATCAGTAGTGGTGTTTTGTTTTTTCATTTATGTTTCCATATTATTTGTGGAACTATTTCTGTTCTTTAACTTATTTATTGTTCTTTATTTTATTGGCTCATTACCAAACTGTAGGTATATTGATTTACTCTAATTCATCTTTTATTTATTTATTTTTATGTTTAAAACAGGTCCTTTTAGACAAATAAATTAACGAAACTCTTTGAAAAATTCATAATGCTATACACCGTAATTTACGAATAAGCGTTAAACATTGTTTAAATAATATTGCTAGTAAATTATTCATGAGGTGTGTAACAAAAAGGTTTTAAGGTGAACAGCTGCTATTTTCAACTGACAATATTCCCAGAAATGGCACTCCATCTGTAATGACAGATATTAAGAAAATGTAGATCAGACTTATTTAGCTTTCCCTGGTTTTCATTTGCTTTTGTTCATTTGTTTCTACATCAGCTTTTCAATGCTAATATGGGTTACAAGAACACATTATAAAGGCCAGCTGTTTTAGAGCCAGATGCTATTCTTGTCATTCGCTCTTCTCTCTTTTTCCAGTAAGAGATCTCTTATTTTACATGTCTTCAAAAGCACAAAGTGAGTGGACAGTTTGTTGACATGAGAAGTGACAACAGCAACACTGCATATAGTGAGCAACTTTCATAGAGTATAAACATAAACAAACACATACATACGCACTCTTATACATACATACATACATACATACATACATACATACATACGTACATACATACATACATACATACATGATGGCTGTCCACTCGTGACTGTGGAAGACCATTGCTGACCTTCAGGAACATTGTGTGCTCTAGGACTAACTTATATTTTGCATTTGCAGTTCCGTTGGTGGCTATGTACATTCATACATACATACATACATACATACATACATACATACATACATATATACATACATGCATACACACACATATATATCACTGTCATCATCATTACATCATTATTTTAACACCTACTTTTCCATTACTGCATGCGTCAGACAGAATTCATTGAGGCAGATTTTCTACAGCTGGATGCTTTCTTTGCCATCAACCCTCACCTATTCCAAAACAAGTTAGCATTTTCCCATGGCCAAACATGCTTTGATTGAAGACTGGAAAGGAAGGACTCTGCTTATATGATGGGAATGCTCATTTATATCAATTCTGAGATGTTAAGACAAGGAGGCACAAACACATACATTCCTTCCACACACACACACACACACACACACACACACACACATACATACATGCACTCTCTCTCTCTCTCTCTCTCTCTCTCTCTCTCTCTCTCTCTCTCTCTCTCTGTATATATATATATATATATTTGAATATATAAGAGGATTCTTTTAGTTTCCATCTATAAATCCATTCTCAAGGCTTTGGTCAACCTGGGATTGTAATAGTAGACTCAAGTTGTCACTCAGTAAAGACAGACTTTTTGAGGTCAATATAATAAGTACCAGCTGAGGAAGTAAGTTGATCACTTGATGGCTTTGTGTTAAATTTGAAACCAATATTTCACGGTTGAGAGATTGCTGTTGATCTTGATCATGACTGTTCAGTTGGTCATTCAACTGAACTACCTGTTCATTAAATAAGAATATAAGTGGCTGAGTATTCCACTGTCACATGTATCCTTAATGTGATTTTCAGGCAAAAACAGTGTGATACAGTGTGTCATGACCTTAAAATACAAATACAATCCATCCAATGGACTTTCATGCAGTTTTCATTACCTCCATTTCTCTCACATGGCTTGGTTCTACTCAAGGCTAAGATACCCTGCAGTAGAACCAAATCTTTGATGTTGTGATTGTGAAGCAAGTTTCTTAACCACACAGCTATGCTGCATCCATTTATTGTTAATGTACTGAACATGTTCTTAGTATTGATGTTTGAAAATTTCATCATGTCATCAAGTTTACTAATAATTGCAATTATAACATTCTATTAGAATATATTATTTTAGATACAAGTTTTGCACTAACAAGTCAATATATTCTCCCTTACTAGTTTGATTTAACTGAAATCTATTATCACATTCTGACATCTTAGAGGTATGTCTACCTTGTTTCTTTATGAGATTACAAGTAGTTATCTAATGCAGTTGTTTGGTAAAAGTACATCAGGCTAAAGAACAAAGCGATAGTTTATCTAAGATGAAATTTACTTGTCTATGTTTGTGACACTATTCAACTCCAAGTCAAATAATTCTTGAAACTCTTGTACTAGCAGGCTCTGTCTCTCTCCAAAGGAACTTAGTTAACTCTTTTGTTACAATATTTCTGTTGAAATACTTTGCCTTACTTCCAGTTAATTTCGAAAATAATGAAAAATGTAGTAAAATAACATTGTTATTATTAAGCTGATGATTGGAATAAAAATTCACATGGAATATTGATGAAAGGTTTTAGTTTAGTTCACTTTAAAATGGAATTTGTATTATAGAGGCAGGAGCAATCACAGACAGTTTGGTATCAAATGGATTAAGATAGATTCATTTGCCAAACAATATTCCACAAGACGTCATCAATTTCATTATATTTTTCAAAGAATTCACTTACACCTTATATGACACTTTTCTATAATGCTGTAATATCCTGATGGCTCATTAGAAGTAGCAGATAATTTCTGCTACATAGCAGACCAAATTAGTAGTGGGGGAAGATGTACAGAGAGTGTGATAGCAGAATAAGAAAAGAATGGCGGATCTTCAGAGAGCTGTTACATCTATTGGCCACAAAAGTTTTCTCTCCTTAAGTGAAAGGAAAATTGTATGATGCATGTATACAGACAGCAATTCTACAAGGCAGTGAGAGGTGGGCTATGAGTGCAGAGGACATGTCAGGGTTAGATACTCCGTTGGATGTGTATCGTAAATGTATATGTTCAACAGAGTGCTAGTATTTTGAGAGAGAAGTTACATATAAGAGGAATTAGAGGCTGTGTTCAAGAGAGAAGACTGCATTGGTTTGATCATGTGTTGCTGACAGCTCCATAAAGAAGTGCAGATCTCTCAAAGTAGAAGGAACACATGGAAATGGGAGGCCCAGGAAAACATTGGATGAAATACTGAAGAATGGCCACAGGATGCTGAACCTTTCAGGTGAGATGACAAAGGACCAAGATACTTGGCAACTTGCTGTACTCAAGAAGACCCCGTACTCCACAGCAGAAGTGTTAAGACCAGTCCCTCTGGTGGTGAAAAGCACTCATGACAATTCCATGTAAAAGTACCATTGCAGTGCCATGTAAAAGCACCTGTGTGGTGCCACATGAAAGCACTCAACACACTCTGTAAAATGATTGGTGTTAGGAAGGACAGGACATCCGGCCATAGAAACCATGCCAAATCAGACTGGAATCTGTTGTTGTGCCCCAGCTTGCCAGCTCTGGTCAAACCATCCAACCTATGCCACCATGGACAATGGACAGTAAATGATGACAACAACAATGTACTTCTTTTAGGATTATCATTTACCGAATGTTGTTTGAATAATCCCATGCAATACCTTTGAATTGAACTTAAATCTCTCTCCCTCACTTTTTTTTCAGTTTACATGTATCTACCACTATTATTTTGAGGGAGGTGAAAGGATTGCCTCTGATTGCCAATATCTGCCTTGTTTTCATGTTTAAAGAAAATAATTCTTCAAATGACCAGTCAAATTCTCAAATGTTGATACAAATTACTGGTAATTCAAATGCCATGTGGAATATTGATTTCTATTTCAAAGAAATTTCTGATTCTCCTATCTTTTGCTGAGCTTAGTGTAGAATTTCGTTCTTAGTCATGAGTTATCCATAATGTTATCACAGAGTATATTTTCATCTACTTTAAGGTATTTATAGCCTGTCGTTGTTCAAAGAAAAAGTGATAAAAGCTCCATTAATAGCAAGGTTTTCAATCTGGCTTCTTGTCCATCCTCAGTGTGTTATTGTAAGATATGACCAGTCGTTCTGGCCAAAGTTCAAATCAATGCCACAGGAATATTTCGGTCAGCTATGGTGTTGAACTTGCTCATAATTCACATGGATGTATGTGTTGGGATTTACCGTCACTATACTGAAGCTGCTACTTAAACACATATTTTTATTATCATCTTATTAGTTATCTTCTTTTAACCTTTTGCTGTTTGGAATCTTGTACACAGGATATGTGGATATATGAGTACATGTTACTGTGTGTATGTGTGTGTGTGTGTGTGTGTGTGTGTGTGTGTGTGTGCGCGTGTGTGTGTATGTTTTCTATGGATAGACAACAGAATTTGTTTCAGCAAAAATTTGAAATGTAAATATATAGCTTATTGGGTACATATGTATAGACTTCTGCAAATATCTACAATTTTATTTTATAAATGATTATAGATATGTATTTTAATTAAGATTATTTACATGGGTGGAGACACTCCTTAGTTAATATTTAAATTTATCGAAACCACAATGTAGTAAGTAGTATCTACAGAGACATGCACTGATCTACTTGAAGATAAATAACTCATCCCCTCACTGATAATATTAAACAAAATAATTAAAATAAAGTATTTCAAACTACATGGTTGAAGGTTCAGTCCCACTGCATGGCACCTTGGGCAAATGTCTTCTGCTATAGTCTTAGGCTGACCAAAGCCTTGTGATTGGATTTGGTAGATGGAAACTGAAAGAAGCCCATCAAATATGTGCATGTCTGTGTTAGTCCCCTACCACCACCACTTGACAACCGGTGTTGGTGTTTTTATGCCCCCGTAACATAGTGGTTTGGCAAAAGAGACTGATAGAATAAGTACCAGGCTTAAGAAAAATAAGTACTGGGTTCTTCAAGATGGTGTCCCAGCATGGCCACAGTCTAATGATTGAAACAAGTAAAAGATGAAAGAAAGATTGAGAAATAAGTGTTCAATAAGGATTAAAATCACACTAATCTTCATATGACACTTTAAGAACTAAGAAAAGTATAGAAGTGATGAAAGGAACAAATTCCAAGTTGGCAGAATAATCAATAAGTTTATATTTCCATGGGATTTCTCTTAGGATAGAGCAGGATATTAAAATTTAATAGTTATACAATTTTCATTAAAAAAAAATATCTAACCTAATTTAAAGAATTAGTAATTTCCCTTGCTACTTTTCTGTCACATCTAATTTTTGCTATTTTTATCATTGACATAAAAATCCAACAGAATTCAAAGGGTTAGTTTAATAAAACTTTAATAACTTCAGACTCAGATAACTTCTCTGACCTTTTTTCACAATTTTACTTTAGTTTTTGTTGTTTTGTTTTTTTTATTCGTTACCCTAGAGGATCCAGTTCCTGTTTACCCAAATTATGTTGAATTTTGCAACAGAAACTCAGTATTAAACATGGATTCCATCTTCTAGTAGCAATCCAGAACTTTACTTACACAAGCATTTTTTTAAAGCCATTTTTGATACTAACCCACCAGAGACTGCCCCTAATTCTATGAAACAAACTCTTGTTTTAAAACGATTTAAATTAAAGCCTTCCATTAAAATTTAATGTTAATTTATATTCCAAGCACTAGCATAATAATGAGAAAGTAATTATACTAAATTTTTTCTTATTTTCAGAATTAATTAAAACAATGATAGTGAGCAGTAATATGACAGTGATAGGGTTAGTCCTTTTAATACCAGTCCACATTTGATCAGTCAAAGTGATCTAAATTCATTCTGTCAGAAGATTCATGTTATTTTACTCCAAACATCTGGTTAATAATGACAAGGTTATTTTACTAAATTCTTCTTTATTTTCAAAATTAATTGAAACAAAAGCAGTTAATTTCCACAGAAATATGGTAACAATTTTTTACTTTTACACAAATGAGAATGCTTCAGTTTGATCTCTCATCTTACCAATATAGCTGCCAAATCTACCTCCATAATATTCTATATGATCGTTGATAATACAAACCAATATAAATCATTCTTATAGTTCAATTATGAGACAAACAAATTATCAAATACTATCTATTAATTCTATCTTTTATCTCTTATCTTTTCTTGATTCAGTCATTAGATTGCAGCCATGATGAAGCACCACACTGAAGAATCTTTTTAATTGAATGAATCAATCCCAGTACTTAATATTTTTCTTTTCAAGCCTAGTACTTATTCTATCAGTCACCTTTGCTGGATTGCTAGGTTATGGGGATGTAAACACACCAACACTGGTTGTCAAGTGGTTGAGGGGGGATAAATACAGACACAGACACACATACACATACACACATATATTATATATATATATGTGTGTGTATACTATCTATCTATCTATATCTATATATATATATATATATATATATATATATATATATGATGGGCTTCTTTCAGTTTCCATCAACTAAATCTGCTCAAAAGGTTTTGGTCAGCCTGAGCTTATAGTAAAAGACACTTCCCCAAGGTGCCACCCCATGTGGTTGGGAAGCAAACTTCTTACTACAGCCACACCTGTCGATTCCTTTATTATTACATAAGTCTATAATAAAAATATCAGATTAAAATAATTTGAATTTTTTTGCATAAACACAGAAAAAACATTGGTGTTTCCTCAACAATGCATTCAATAATAGAGATGAGTGGAGTCAGTTGCCAGGGATATTCATTCATAGGGTTCAATCCCAACATTTCTTGTTCATGAATTAACAATAAATACTTGTATTATGAGTGTCAGGTGTAGAACGGACCAAAGGATTTGTCGAGTGACAGTATATCAAGAGAAATAAAGAGCTGCTGCAGAAACTGACATGTGGATCATCATCTTTATCCTCATCACCACCACAACCATCATCATCATCATCATCATCACTGCTGGCACTGCCACTACCGCCACTACCACCATCACCATTTTATCATCCACTTTTCCATGCTTGTATCATGGATCAGACAGAATTCCTTGAGGTAGATTTTCTACAGCTGGATGCTCTTCTTGTTGCCTACCCTCACTTGTTTCCTAACAAAGCAATACTTGCTCATGACTAGACATATTTTCATGGAAGATTGGAAATAAACAACACCACTTGTATGAAGGTGGAACTTGCTTACAGCTCTCGTGCAATGTCAAGTTGAGAGCTACAAACACACATACATGAAGGGCTTTTTTCAGTTTCTGTCTACCAAATATACTCATTAGGATTTGATTGGCTCAGGAGTGAGACTGAACCAGAAACCATGTAGTCTGAAGTCAAACTTCTTACCCATACTGCTATGCCTACACTTGTAGATAGAATGTAATAATTTGAACAAGTTTAATGTGCTTTTCTTAGAATGATTTCTGCAAAAGAATTTACCTTGTTAAAATAGCTATTCCTCTTCTAATATTTTCATTAAACTCCACTGCTAATAGTCTCTTCTAACATGACTTTACTACTTTTGAAACAACAAGCAGAAAAATAAAAATTTCTCATGTTAATTATCATCCTAAAATGTTTTCACTTAAACTGAGAGCAAGGAAATGTCTGTAGATGCCTTTCATCTTCATTGCATTGAAAGATTCATCTATTGAGAAAACTTTCAAGATATATAGGTTTCCAATAATAATAATTATAATAATAATAATAATATTGTATTCAAACTGCAATGGATACTAAAATCTATTTCAGAAACTTTGTCACTGTCAAGTAAGGCTTTTAAGTTCAAACTAAACGATATTTAAAATCTAAAATAATTAACTTCTTCACTTTTTATGTAGGCACAATTTGAATATATCGATAGCAACATTTGGCAATTTATGGGCATTTTTATAGATCAAAATAGCAGCTACATGCAACTGCTAAGGACACTATGGTGGAATTTTTTTTTTTTTTTATTAAATAAAGTATAAAGAAGTATAAAGATACTTTTTATTCCTTTCACTTGTGAGAAAAATTAGTAATATGGATGATTCTCTCCCTTGCCTTAAACAACCAATCAACTGCAACCTTATATTGCTATAAAAAAAATTCTAACTGAACAACTGTGAATCTCTAAACAGTATGATTGCAAAGAGGCACACGCATATATATATATATACATGCACACACATATATATATATACACACACACACACACACACACATATATATATATATATATGCACATACACACATACATATACACACACACACACACACACACATACATATATATGCATATATATATATATATATATATATATATATACAAATAATTACAGAGGCATCAAGCTGTTAGATCAGGTTATGAAAGTTACAGAGAGGGTCATAGCCCAACTAATTAGGGAGCGAATCAATTTAGATGAGATGCAGTTTGGGTTCGTGCCAGGTAAAAGCACTACTGATGCCTTATTTCTAGTGAGACAGTTGCAGGAGAAATACCTAGCTAAGGATAAACCTCTGTACCTGGCTTTCATTGACATGGAGAAAGCCTTTGACAGGGTCCCCCGATCCCTTATCTGGTGGTCAATGAGGAAACTTGGGATAGAAGAATGGTTAGTGAGAGCTGTGCGAGCCATGTACAGAGATGCTGCCAGTAAGGTGAGGGTTGGAAATGAGTACAGCAATGAATTCCGGGTAGAGGTAGGGGTCCACCAAGGTTCCGTCCTCAGCCCCCTCTTATTTATCATAGTGCTCCAGGCAATCACAGAGGAGTTCAAGACAGGTTGCCCCTGGGAGCTCCTCTATGCTGATGACCTTGCCCTAATTGCGGAGTCACTATCAGAACTAGAGGAGAAGTTTCAGGTGTGGAAGCAAGGTCTAGAACTGAAGGGCCTTAGAGTCAACCTAGCTAAAACCAAAATCCTAATAAGTAGGAAGGTAGATAAAACACAAACCCCTTCAGGTAGATGGCCCTGCTCAGTATGTAGAAAAGGAGTAGGTAGTAACTCTATAAGATGTACCCGGTGCAAGCTATGGACACATAAGAGGTGCAGCAACATTAAAGGCAGGTTAACTAGCAAGTTAGTTTTTGTTTGTGGCAGATGTTCAGGTGCAATAAAGACTGTAAACAAACAGGAAACAACTTCTATCTCATTCCAGGGTGAAAAACTAGAGGTAGTCGATAGCTTCCGCTATCTGGGCGACCAAGTTAGTAGTGGGGGTGGGTGCGCTGAAAGTGTAGCTGCTAGAATAAGAATAGCCTGGGCAAAGTTTAGAGAGCTCTTACCCCTGCTGGCGACAAAGGGACTCTCACTCAGAGTAAAAGGCAGACTGTATGACGCATGCGTACGAACAGCCATGCTACATGGCAGTGAAACATGGGCTGTAACTGCTGAGGACATACGTAAGCTCGCAAGGAATGAAGCCAGTATTCTCCGTTGGATGTGTAATGTCAATGTGAATACCCGTCAGAGTGTAAGTATCTTGAGAGAAAAGCTGAACATTAGAAGCATCAGTTGTGGCGTGCAAGAGAGACGATTGCGCTGGTATGGACATGTGGTGAGAATGGATGAGGATAGCTGCGTGAAAAAGTGCCACACCCTAACAGTTGAGGGAACCCGTGGAAGAGGTAGGCCCAGGAAGACCTGGGCTGAGGTGGTGAGGCAAGACCTTCGTACATTGGGCCTCACCGAGGCGATGACTACTGACCGAGACCTTTGGAAATGTGCTGTGCGTGAGAAGACCCGGCAAGCCAAGTAAGATCGTTGCCAGGGCCCCTGGACTGGTTCTTGTGCGGGTGGCACATGAGATGCACCATTTTGAGCGTGGCCGTTGCCAGTACCGCCTGACTGGCTCCCGTAGGATTTTCGAGCGAGATCGTTGCCAGTGCCCCTGGACTGGCTTGTGCGGGTGGCACATAAAAGACACCATTTCGAGCGTGGCCGTTTTCGTGCGGGTGACACGTAAAAGCAGCCACTACACTCTCTGAGTGGTTGGCGTTAGGAAGGGCATCCAGCTGTAGAAACTCTGCCAAATTAGACTGGAGCCTGGTGTTGCCATCCGGTTTCACCAGTCCTCAGTCAAATCGTCCAACCCATGCTAGCATGGAAAGCGGACGTTAAACGATGATGATGATGAAGATGATATATATATATATATATATATATAAACACACACACATCATCAATGATGATAGATACACACACACACACTCACACACATATATATATGGATATATTTGCATATGTGTATACATCTTTGTGTATATATATATATATATATTATCATCATTTAACATCCCCTTTTCCATGCTGCCATATGTTGAATGGTTCAGTATGAACAGATATGTCAGAGGCCTGTGCCAAGTTCTAATGTCCACTTTGGCATAGTTTCTTCAGCTGCATGGTCTCCCTAATACCAATCTCTTTACATAGTTTACTAGATGCACCAGCCTGTTGTGTTCACCAAGTACCTTCAAAACAACCTCACAACTGTGTGAGATATAAAATTGTGGGATAGGAAACTGTGATAGAGGGACAAGAGCAGGTAAGCAGCTTGCTGAAGTGACAGGTGTGTATGTTTTAATGTGTGTGAGTGTTAATTTTGCAAGTTTACCTTGTCACCACCTGACTAAACCAGTACTGTGATGTTTACATTCCTTAGTGATATCACAGTTGGCTGTACAAGGCTCTGAAAGATGTAGAATAGAAAACAAATCCTTAACATTAGCCAGGTCTCAGAGTTGGCCACAGGGAAATCTTGCCTTGAATAGATCACTATCCAACCCTTGTTTCAATAGAAAAGCAAATGTTAAATGATCAAGCAAATGAATATATACATGTAGCACCCTGGGCAAATGTTTTCTACTTGTGTGAACTTGCTTTGTGAGTGGATTTGGTAGAGAGAAACTAAATGAATCCCATCATAAATATGGATTATAACCCCACTATACACTATATGTGTAGGTGTCCTTGTC
Source organism: Octopus bimaculoides (assembly GCF_046866305.1). Taxonomy (NCBI): domain Eukaryota; kingdom Metazoa; phylum Mollusca; class Cephalopoda; order Octopoda; family Octopodidae; genus Octopus; species Octopus bimaculoides. The sequence goes on along the minus strand of NC_142930.1, from coordinate 108,956,387 downwards.
TAGACATCGAGTAATGGTTGTAAACAAACATCATTTTCTTACAAGCAATGTCACTCATTTGTAATCTTGTTTGGAAACAGGTGACAATTAGCAACAGGAAGTGTACCTTTCTGTAGAAAATCTACCTCAGTGAATTCTGTCTCACCCATGCAAGGAAGAAAAAGTGTCTGTTAAAACAATGAGGGTTATACATAGGATTGTGTGTGTGTATGTGTGTGTGTGTGTGTGTGTGTGTGTGTGTGAGAGAGAAAGATACGTGAATTTATTACATCCAGCCTTGGAAAATATCCTGTTGTAGAGTGACATGTAGTAACCAATAACATTATAGAAGCTTTTAAATGCACATTATTATCAAGTTCATACCACATGCACACACCACACACGCACACACCACACACACACACACATTAAACACTACACACTCATACACAAAGGCACACATGCATATGTGTGTATATTCCATTCATGGCAGACTAATCTGTCATCTGGTTTAGCACCACTCTCTTTTCCTTTGGTGTCATTACTCTTTATCAGAGGAATCCACTCTGTTTGAACCATAATTAACTCAGATCTCTGGTTAGGAAAGATAACATGATAGTTTGGTGCACTGCTTTCTACTACAGCAGCCCATGACTCTTTGTTTGTCTTTTCTTTTCTTCTGCACCACTTTCAATGGTCTCTGCATGCAGACACAAGCTTTGCCCCTTTCTCTGAAGCCATAAAATATATATAAAAAAGAATTAAGTTGTTAAGTGGTTGGGTACATAGTTTCAGATCTACATAAACTGGAGCAGACTGCAGCCATCTTCAGAAATATATCTATAATCTCTGCTCATCATTTGTTATTCTACAGATCTTCCAACACTTTTAGACAGTGTCTGCAATATGTTCAGAGTTTTGTTGCATTGTTAAACTTCTATATTGATTTATTCCTCAAACATGCATTATCAAACTATAGTCATATGTATGTACTTGTGTAGATATTATATTCTGGTACAGATTCCAACCTCCGGGCTGTGGTGGCCATGTAGAGGCACTGGTATTAAGTCATACAAGTTTTTATGTATAGTAAATTGTGTATGTGTATGTGTGTGTGTTATTATTTATGGAAAGGAGGAGAGAGTGAGTGAGTAAGAGAGAGTCAAAGCACAAGCATTGCTAGTTGACTAATTTCTCTTCAATACGTCTGCATATTTATGAAAATTTTCTGTTAAACATTTATACAGAAATCTAGAATCAATAATATATATATATATACACACATATATATATACATATTATGCATATACATATGCACACACACCTATATTTTGTAGAATATATACATAAGAGAGTCTGTCTGTTTGTGTGTTGTGGGAGAGAGACAGACATAGTGATTGAGAGAAAGAGAGAGATGGCAAGTTTTGTACGTTGTATGTGTTCTGATGTCTAAGAGATTTAAGATATTTAGGATGAGTCTTTAGAATCCATAAATCAGTAAATCCAGCTCAATGATGGAGAACTAAATTATCTCTCAGAGAACAACTCCATCTGTTCTGAATTCTTCAATATTAAATAAACAGAGAACATATTTTGATTAAAAAAGAAATCCCACTTCAGATGCCTTTCTTGATTGCAAGACTTTGGAATTTGGTAAAAGAGATTTGAATTCATTATTTTCAGGCTTAATTTCTAATAATTGGAACTAGACAATTTGGTATTAAGAATAGCAAGTAAGACTCAAGTATTTTAACCTTTCTTTAATTTTTATCTTGAATAAGCTTTCAAGCACAAGAAGGCTTTTTTCCAGAAAAATTGTTAAATCTACATTTGATTAGGGTATTTATTGCTAAATGTAAATTCTAATAAAAATACAAAATCTTGTTTACTATAACCAAGATTTCTCCAACCTTTCTGTAATACTGATATTAGCAAGGTGGTATACAAGGATTTGAGTTTTATATTAATGTTACTTCATGCAATATCGATTACCCCTGCCTTCTTTCCTATCCACACACACTCACACACATCTAGTTTGCTGTTAAAATTCCTATCAGCTTCTAATTGCTTTTTTTCTTGTTGTTGTTTTCATGATGCATCATTCTTCCCTGGAATGAGAAAAATACTGTGCTTAAGAACTCGTTGTAGTGCATACCAATCACCATAAAGTAGAGACAAGTTCCTGGCATGCTGAGTGAATGAGCTGGATATCATTCCAAGTTGAAACCATTTCTTTTACTTTTCTGTCACTAAAAAAGCCCTTGGAAGATATTTCTCCCATCACAAATGTTAATGCAAAGTCAGATTTGGTTGTTGTTGTTGTTGTTGTTGTAGTTCTTGTTCTTATAATATCCTCCCTTTTTCTCATCCTTATAAATGTGTAAGCCATAAATAAATGCCAGAAGGCGGAAGATACAGTATAACTGATAATAATTGTTGCATTAACTCCTAGTGCTGAATTCAAATCTTCTAATAAATAAACAGAAAATAATTGTGAACAAGTATTGGAGGGGTGGTGCATTGATGATGTCGCTAGTATAAGTACATAGAAGTTATAACAGATCAACAGTGATCTTTCTAACACAAGGAAGATATATTCCTTTTATGGAATTACTTTCCTTTTATGGTATTACTTTTCCTTTTTAGAATTACATTGTATGCAATGTTCTGCATTTATATTTTATAAATTTATTGACTTTTCATAGATTCTTAAATTTTGACATGGTTATTGATCATTAGTATAACTATCACTATCGTCTCTGCTTTCCTATTTTGGCAACAATCTGCTTGGCTACATTTTACATTGTTTCAAAATCACATACTACTAGAGGACTACATATTTGGTGGTGGTGGTGGTGGTGGTGGTGGTGGTGAGGATGGCATTTGTTAAAATGCATCACTGACCTGTTTCAACCTCTACATTTTCATGAGATTACTTGCAGATATATGATGAAAATGTTATTTTCATTGAATAATCTTTAATTTCTCATTTATATTTATTTATATAGGCACATGCATGGTTGTGTACTTAAGAAGTTTACTTTGCAACTGTATGGTTTTAGGTTCAGATCTTCTGCATGAACTTTGGGCAAGAGTCCTGGTCTATCAATGCCTTGTGCCTGAATTTGGTAGAAGGAAACTTGGGGGGATTCCATGTGGAAAAATACAGAGATTATGGTTCTGGAGAAAAATTTTTTACAAAATTTCAATTTTTAATGAAAATACTCCCTCCCATTCCCAAAAGGATTGGTGGGGAGTGTATTCTACATCTCCACCTTCCATGCTGGAAGCTGTGTATATATTTATATTGTATATAATTTTTATTTGTGTGCATGAGTCCTATTTGTGTTTCTCCACCACCCACCGCTTAACAACTGGCATTTATGCCCCTGTAACTTAGCAACTCTGCAAAAAGGGCATGATAGAATAAGTACTAGACTGAAAATAAGAACAGGGGTTATTTGTTTCACTAGATCCTTCAAGACAGTACCCCCAGCATTGCTACAGTCCAGTGACTGTACACTTTTGCATTAAACAAATGTAATACTTATTACTATTTTAGGAGAGTGTACAAAGTAGTAAGCAGGCAGAACTGTTAGCACACTGGGCAAAATTCTTAGTGGCATTTCATCAGTCTTTACATTCTGTATTCAAATTTTGCCATGGTCAACTTCATCCTTCATCCTTTTGGGGTCAATGAAATAAGCACCTGTTAAGTCGGTGTTTCTCAACCTTTTTACACTTGCGTAACACTGAAAATGAATTACATATCTCAAGGAACCCTTGCACAAAATATTATGTACCGTATCTTATATTCTTCCATCGTAGTTCACATGGTAAATATCATATATATATATATATATATATATATATATATATATATATATATATATATATATATATATATATATAGTTTTAGGGAAAAGAACCAAGGTTCATGAACTCATCAATGAAAATCCACTGTCACATAATTAGTTATGAAACACGTGTAGTCATTTTATTATCTTTATCTTATGATATTTACTTTGTTTTATATTATACTCATTTATTGTGCTTTTGATTATTAATTTTTCTATATGTGATAGTGGATTTTCATCGATGAGTTCATGGAACTTGGTTCTTTTCCCTAAAATTATATATTTATATATATATTTTACTCTGTAAAGCTCAATTTAATTTTAATATTTTATATATTGATTTTAATTGAGTTTTTACCTGTAATTTTGGATTTTGTCCCTAATATTTTTATTATCATATATATATATATATGGTTGTTATATATTTTTGATAACATAATAGGTTAGATAGGATTATGTCTATATTACAATATTACAATAACCAATAGTATGTTGTGCATGTATAGTAATATTAAGATCATGAAATTAGCATTAGCTTATCTCACTCTTTCTCATGGAATCCCTAGGAATCTTTTACAGAACCCTAGGGTTCCGGGGAACCCTGGTTGAGAAATGCTGTGTCAAGTACTGGAGTTGATGTATTAACTTCCCCATCCCCTCAAAAACTGCTGGTCTAGCACTAAAATTTGAAAGAATTATTTTAGGGCAGTGTGTTGGCAAAATCAATAGAGCAACAAGCAAACATCTTACAGTATTCAGTTAATATACCTTTATATCACGAGTTCAAATTCTGCCTGAGTTAGTTTGCTTTCTTTGCTATGAAGTCATTGAAATAAGTATAAGGTAAATCTAATCAGCTGTTCACATCTCATCAAATGTGTGGCCATGTATCTAAATAAGAAGCCAGAATTAGTTTCTTTTTTCCTTTTCGTTTAGTTGTCCCAGCTCTATTTATTTTTATCCATTAGTGTCTCCCTGAAGCTCTATAGCCAACGCATTTTATAACAAAACATCTTTTTGACAAGCAGAGGTGGCAGCATAAATATAATCTCCACAAAATAAGCTCTTTGCTTTTTTTACTCATTTTGTTTATGTTTTTTACAATATATATTTTTCAGCTGGTGTACAACTGAATTTGATCATTCATGCAGAACTAACGATTCCAAACAGTAATCTAATTATCATGCGGAAAAAATGTATGCTTAAAGAATATTAAGTTATTTTTCTTTCAAACATTCTTACAGTGTAACTTATTTGATGCAACAACAACAAAATATTATAATCTTTGTACAAAACAAATGGACAAAGAATGACAAAAAATTCCATTCTAGTTTAAAACAATCTTAGTCTTAATCTGCTTTCAAAATTGTTTTGAGTAAACCTTGCTGAAATGTCTCAGTATTACTTTAAAATATATTTTTGAAATTAAAGAACCTTAGTGACATTTTAGAAGCATATAACTTTTTTTTTTTTAAATAGTATCAGCATTAATAGTGGTGTATTTTTTTTTTTTTTGCTTTCTCTTTTCCTTTTCAGTTGATGATGTTGAATTTAATTCAAATATAGCTCCATACATACATGTGTGTGTTTGTAAGTGAATGTGTATGTATGTGTGTGTGTATGCATGTACATAACTGTATGCATATGTGTGAATGTTTATGTGTGTATGTATGGATGTGTGTATGAATGCACATTTGTGAACATATATATATGAATGTACACATGCATGTATGTGTGTGTGTGAATGTATGTGAGTGTGAATGTGTATCTGTGTGTGTTTGTGTACATCAATTTAATTCTACAAGCTTGAGTAAAATTGTTTCTTATGAACATGCAAAAAGGTGAACTTGTTTGAAAATTTACTTAAAAAGCAATTATATCCTTCAAACACATTCATCATCTTGACAGATGTTCAAAAGATGGCTCAGCCTTTTTTTTTAATTGTGTGTGTGTGTGTGTGTGTGTGTGTGTGTGTGTGTGTGTGTGTGTTCTTTTCAATCTAACTTTCCTTCTGCATCAAATATACACAAATTCATACCTTTTGTTTTGTTGTTGGTTACAGACATGTGTACATGCTTATCTATGTATAATTCTGTATATATATGTCTGTGTGTCGTGTGTCAATGAGTGCATATGCAGACATACTTTCATATTCAAAATGCAATAAATTCTCAGTTACATATATATATATATATATATATATATATATATATATATAGTGAAAAGGTTCAATGGAAATATTTTCCTCCATATGCTGAATTGTTATGAAAAATATAAAAAGAAGGAAATTACCAGAAATTTTATGTTGGACAAAATATATATATAAACGTCCTTCTGAAACAAAATATTCATATAGTCAACCAGTTTTACTTGTGCTAATCATGACTAAGAAGTTATTGATATTGTTGCAGTTTCGTGCTATTATAAGAAGTTTTCATTCCATGTTTGTAGGGGATAGGATATTTTGTAAAAATATACATACATATACACAGACATATAAACATTCATACATACATATATATATATAATCCCAAATCATTGCACATCCTGGAGATAGAGCTGAGATATCCTGGAAATGTTGATGGTAAAGATGAGCTTGCAAACTTTATTGTTTCAAAATGAACTGTAAGAGTCTGATACACAGATACAAGAAAATATTAATAAAAAAGATCAAGTTAGAATATAGTTCTATCTTTCATGCAACATATTTGGAAGAAAACCTGTTCCTCATTTATACAAATACATACTTGTATACACGTATATATGCATGTGTCTGTGTGTATGTTTGTGTGTGTGTGCATGCATGTATATATGTATTATTGTAACTCTGGTAGCTAATTGTGACATATACTTACAACTTTTTAAGTGTTTGTGTATCTTCACCTGTAAGTAATGTGTGCACATGTGTGTGCAGAGTGTGTGAATATGTGTGTTTTGCACATGCGCATGTGTGTATGTTTATGTATGTGATTAAAGTATGTATATACTCATTTTAGCAATATGTAATAAACATGATTTATTTCATATATGTATACACTATACACAATCAAACACATTCCATGTGTCAGATGCTTTTTCAGACATATATATATATATATATATATATATATATATATATATATATATATATATATATATGTATGTATATATTTATATATATAAATGTGTGTTTCCTAAATTCCTTGGTTTGGAAATGTATACATCTATGGAATTTAGCTTATATATATATATATATATATATATATATATAAGCTTAATTCCATGGATGTATACATTTCCAAATCAAGGAATTTAAGAACCTCACAATGCAAAATGGTGATTTTCTCGGTACTTTTCTCTATGTGCACATGCTTCTCTGAGTATATGTCTTTGTGCATCCATATATGTGAGTGTTCATATGCACATGTGTGTATGTGTGTATGTTAGCTTTGCCAAAGTAAATCAATGATGAGGATAAGACCAAAATGTTAGTTTCTGCTTAAATTCCTCAATAACTAACTTCTACTCTGCTACACATACAAATACATGTGCAGTGGGTGGTGGTGGGGGATGAGATGACATTGTGTGCACATGTGTGTTATGATAACTTTAAGAATAAAAACCAAACACTAATTTGTTTAACCATTTAATTGGTTGACTGCTTTAGAAAAGGTTAATGTCTAATCTGTATAAGTTTGGGGTAAATTCAGTGTAAAAAAAAAAATTAACCTAGTTTTTAATTTTACAGTAAGATAATATATTGTGGTTTTTATGATCAGAATTCTTGTGTCCCAGAGTTTAATATGAGTCTGGAAAAAGTTTTGACTTTTGAGAAGCTTCTACTATTCCAAATTATTTCTATGGTTATTATTCTATTCATTTATTAAGCTCGATGTTAATTCTGGTAAATGTAATTCTGGTTTATGCTTATTTTGGCATTTTGGTATACTTCTCTGTGAAGAGGAAGGAATTGATGTATTAAAAGAAGATCAGTAAATCATTAACAATGAGGAGTTGCAGTTTCCTGATCAAAACTTCTAAAATACTTTCAAATCAAAGAAGAGAAAGCAAAGTTCCATTGCACAAGTACATTTACACACACATGCATACATATGTGCATATGTGTGGTGTGTGTTGTTGGATATATATATATATGTGTGTGTGTGTGTGTGTGCATGGATGTATATGTGCGTGTGTATGTATATATGCATGTATGTATATGTGTGTATGCATGTGTATGTATATATGTATGTATGAATGTATATGTGTGCTTATGTATATATGTGTATGTATATGTATGTATATATATGTATGTATATATATGTATGTACATATATGTATATGTATGTATGTATATGTATGTAGATATATATATATATATGTGTATGCACATATATATATACACACACACACACACATATATATATATATACATACACACACACGCACACATATATATATATATATATATATATATATATATATATATATATATATATATATATGTATGTATAACATACATTACATATGTACCTAAATATAAATGCACACACACATAGATGCACATATGTACATATAAATATATGTGTCTGTGTGTCTGAGTGCATGTTTCTGTGCATGCACATATATAAATATGTATGTATATATGACAAAGAGAGAAAACATATGAGTGCAAAAAAAAATCATCTTTTAAAACAATATTCCAGATTATTCACAACAAACACAAGACTCTGATCTCTATAATTCATGGAGCTATCTGTTTACTACAATTTTTTCCATTGCTTTTCACATGCAGTGTTTATCCTTCAAGATAAAATCAGACACAAATAGTTTACAGTGAGAACAAACTTTACTTTGTTTATAAGTGTGTGTGTGTTGTATTTGTATAAATACAATTTCTATAAGTTAAGAGAATGTAGGGGTTTATTATAAATTTTGGTAAATTATTCTCCAGCCACTGTGGTGTTATGATGTTTGTCACCTGGTCAGCTTTAATTCAGAAGATAAAGATCATACTAATGTCCCAATCATGACCCAGATGTTAGTCTGTGGCTAAGAATCAAGCATTGTGAAGTGGATTTGGGAGACAGAATCTGAAAGATGCTTAACATGCGTTTGTGTGCCGGTATGAGTATGTGCATGCATGTGAGTGTGCATGTGTGTGTATGTATATATATATATATATATATATATATATATATATATATATATATATATATATATATACATATATGAGTGTGTGTATATATATATATATATATATATATATATATAAATATACATATATGAGTGTGTGTATATATATATATGTGTGTGTTTGTATGTGTATATATGTATATATAAAAAAATAAATAAGTAACAATTGATGGACAGGTGTCAGTTCCTTACAGCTGTTTCTAACGAATTTTTTAATTGATCAATGAGTACATTATATCATTATATAAAAAATGTCTTCTTCAGATGAATGCATGAATTTCAGAATTAAGGAGATATAAAAAAAATTTTAATTCATGGCACACACAAGGTCTGATCAGTAAGTATCTAGACTGTTGCCATAGTAACGAAGCTAAAGCATGCAGAGTGAAGCTACTTGGCAAAGATTGACCTTGAACTCTGCTGTGCATACGCACTAAGTTTTAACGTTCTAGCTCACTTCCACTGTTTACAGCAGTGCTTGGAAGTAAGGCGTGTAGCATGTGATTGTTGCATTGACCATGACGGAGAAAGTTGTCATGGTAATACCTGCTCAGAGGCCTGTGCAAAGTTTCAGAAAGTGTATGGAGAGGAGTGTATAGCCACACACGTGTGTATAAGTGGTTCAGATGTTTCCAAGACAGCCAAAAAATGTCGATATTGACAAACATTCTGGGAGAGTTGCAACCAGCAGAACTGAGAAAAACATTGCAGATGTGTGGGCAGCTGTGAGGGGAAAATCATCGAATCACCATCCTTGAATTATCAGAGGAATTGCAGATTAGTTACAATTCAGTTCTGTCCATAATCTCTGAAGATTTGGGTATGAGATGCATGTCTGCCAAGTTTGTGCCAAAACTGTTTTCAGCTGACCAAAATGACACTCGGGTTCAGTTGCACAAGATCTCCTTGATTGTGTCAAGAATAATGAAAACTTTTTGAAAATTTTTTGTAGACCTCTGAGCAGGTATCGCCAAACTTTTGTCAAAATTTGATGCAGATTCTCTGCTCAACTTTCTCTGTCATGGTCAATAATTGGATCCCTTTTTATGTTGAAAATGTGTGTGCAATCATTATCATCTTCATCTTTATATTTGCTTCTTTTTTCTTTTTTTTTTTTTGTAGTTTGTTTTTTACCACACTGGCTTAGTTTAAACAAATAATTGTTTATCTTTTTTAAAGCTTTTTTTTTGATGCTTGAAAAATATTTGTGTTAGTTTCCTGAAATTGGGATTATAATGTTTATCTATTAATATTACCTTAAAATGCCTCTAAATAAAGTATTTCGTACATACAAAATAACACAAGCAAATGCATTTCAGATATAGTGGTTTACTGAGAGACTTTTTAAATAACGTGATATTTTGGAGGTCAAGGGATTACTAGAAAAACTGCTTCTTAGCATTTGGCATAAAAGAACAGGTTATGTGGCCTTTGCAAAATACAGGAATCAATGAGTAGCTAAAAGATTTCAGGATTTTGACAAAGATGGATTTTGAGAATATAATTTGGATTATTCAACAGAGTCAATTACTTGATAGCCTTCCAGTTTATAGGATTGACAATTCTTCAACCTTTTATTCAAATTTAGTACTGTATAGTAGAAGTGAAGACACATGGCTAAGCGGTTAGGGTTTTTCAACTCTCAGCCATAAGGTCGTAAGTTCAATACCTGGCAGCACATTATGTCCTTGAGCAAGATACTTTATTTCCCATTGCTCCAGTCCTCTCAGCTGACAAAAATGAGTAGTACCAGTATTTCAAAGGGCCATCCTTGTCACATTCTATGTCACACTGAATCTCCCTGAGAATTACATTAAGGGTACACATGCTCAGCCACTTGCATTACTTCAATAAGCCGGCTGTTCTGTTGATCGGATCAACTTGAACCTTCATCAACCGAGAGAGTGCCATTCATAGTAGAAGTTAACACTCTCAGCAATTCAAATCAACAACGCCTACCTTCAATTCATACTTTTAGTTACTTGACTTCCATTGTTAATGCCTTTTGGAAAAGAATGAACACTGTAACTCACACTTCTGTGTGAAAAGAAGAAAAATAATATTTCAAATTTTATGTCTATGAGGATAAAGAAACAAAACAAAAAAACTCTAGTACTGTAACATCTCTAAGACATTATGACAGATTCTTAACAAGCTATATCTGAAAATGGATATGCTTTTAAAAAATATATATGTTGTCCAATATCTGATCTTGTTACTTCATGATTTTCTAAACTTATATTTTTTTTCAGAAAACTTTTATATAGGATACAGAGTTCATACATCTATATTACCTGTTAATACATATATGAAAAACAATATATAGAGAGAGAGCGGGGGGGGAGATGTGTGTATGTCTATAACAATATATATATACATGTATATGTATAAAGATATGTGTGTATGTATATTATGCATATATTATGCATCGTGGTAGTAAGCTGGAGGAGTTTGATATATAGATTTTGAGGAATCTTACATTGTCAAAAAATATGGAATGAATGTGATAAGTTATGAGAAACTGTTAATTGAAAATAGAAAACCTGAATAAGATAAGAAGCTTCCAAGCAGAATTGTCTTCCTGAAAGGAAAATATTAATTACAATATAAATATTGATTTCTTCACAAACCTAAGGCTTCAGAATTATAGCAAACAGGAACTAGGAGTCATGATATTCATACCTCTCCCAAATTTCCAAATACATCATTGACCAAACTATGTTAGCCACACCAAAAAAAAAAAAATAGGTTTGGAAAGATTATTCATTGGTATGATAACATGAGATATATGTGCGAATATTGAAATTTCATATTTTCATTTGTTATCGTCTGAGCAAAACAGTTGTGTGATATTTCCATTCTTCAATGACTTTACAACTTATGGAATAAAATAAAATCACTCACTTTAATAACAGATAAGGCTTACTGCCATAAAATGGTACTCATCCAGCCCATGCATAACACTTTGCACAAGTGTCTTCTACTATAGTTCTACACTAGCCAAAGTCCCGTGAGTGAACTTAGACAGAAACTGAAAGAAGCCCATCATTTATAAATATATACATACATGTGTGTGTGTGTGTGTGTGTGTGTGTGTGTGTGTGTATTGATTCTGCCACAAATATAACATAAGGAAAAAAATGTAATTATCTTGGTTTCTAGTATTGATATAAATTTGTTAAGAATGGTTTATCCTTTATGTTGGAAATCTATATGGTCATCTGCACTGAGGAGGGTGGTTTCTTTCAAATTGATGTAATGTTTTCATTGATCGATTAATTGGAGCCACTTGAAACGGCCATAATGTATTGATACCTGGACATCCTTGTTACTTATTTACATTCTGTTCACCTAACTTGGAGCTGTGCAGACTATACCAAACTGACATTGTGCCTCAATTTAAATGCCTAATTCAAATGAATTTTAATTATAAAAAGCCTCATGATAGCAAAGGAGAATGGGCACCAGCCAGCCTAAAGGTTGGGGTGGGCTGCACCTGCCTACCTCAGTTGCTATGGCATTGAGGTAGATCCGGCCACCCCCATTAACGGGGACAAAACCTGGATTTAAAACACCTGAGGATGATGATATATATATATATGCATGTGTGTGTATTGCTATTTCCTTACCTTGACATTGTATGACAGTTGTGAGTGTCACTGCCATACAAGTAATGTCCTTCATTTCCAATTTTCCATGAAAATGTGTCATAGGCAAATATTACCTTACTTGGAAACAGGTGAAGGTTTGCAATAGAAAGGGCATTCATTCATAGAAAATTTCCCTTAACAAATTTCGTCTGACTCAAGCAAACATGGAAAAGTGAATGTTAAAACAATGATGAAAACGGTGATTAGTATCAATAGTAGTATGTATGTGTAGGTGGGGTGTTGATATGCATATTTTTGAAATGATTAAGCCTCTTGATTGTGAAATTTCTTATTTAATTCCAAATATTTGAAAACAACTTCAACAATTTCCTAAACTCTTTTAGCCATTTACAGAGCTGAAGGTGCTATATATTGATATCAATGTTCAAATTGAATTTTATTTTATCTCCTTTCTGAAAACACAAAAAGAAAGTAAAATGCTTCAAGTAAAATTTTGTTTCTGCTTTTCTTTTAATATTTTCCATTCACAAGCTGAAATGGATATTATTCTCAGATTCTCAACTTTAGCATCTTTCAACTCTTCTGTTTCATATAGGAAACTTTCTATAATATATAACATATGCAATTCAGAATTATTTGCCTGAATCTATGGCTTTTCACAGTGTGCTGTGAAAAAATTATTTTGTTATAGATTTGTAACAGACAAGATCAGAACTTTCAGGAAATTTAAAGGGAGAGAAAAATTGACAAAGTAAATTTGAATAAATAAGTTAATTAAACTTGAATAAATAGGTTCATTAAATTTGAATAAATAAATAAGTTCAGTTTAAAATTTAATAATCCTTTCTTTTATAGGCACAAAGTCTGAAGTTTTAAGGGAAGAGGCTAGTTGATTACATTGACTATTGGAGTCCAACTCATATCTATTTCATTGGCCTGAAACAATAAGAGGCAAAGTCGACCTCAGTGGAATTTGAACTCAGAACGTAAATATGGATAAAATACCACGAAGTATTTTGTTCAGTGTGCTAATAATTCTGCCAGCTCACTAACTTCAGCTAAAGAAAATTGACAAAGTAAATTTGAATAAATAAGTTGATTAAACTTAAATAAATAAGTTGATTAAATTTGAATGAATGAATTTATTAAGCTTAAAATCTAATTGTGATAATAATAACTGTAAATATTGACAGCCATGTAGAAAATAGATAGAAGCACTTGCGTAAGTGTGAAACATTTGTTTTATAAGAAACAGTTTGTACATTTGATGAACCACCAATGATGGAACTGTCATATCGTCTCTCATTCTGTTATAAATAGCTGCCAAATCTTCCTCAAATTACACTTTACTATCTGACACCAGGAAGAACACATTAGACTATGTTTTCATTATATTCAATGTCTATGAAATAAAAGGTACTTGGAATGGTTGGAACCCCTTTTTACCCTATACTGGTTAACCTGAGGTTAAATGATTGCTATTACTACATGTGGAGATGGGTATTTCAGATTTAGAAGTACATAAAGGTGAGCACATTTGATAAATAATGATGACCAATTTAGGTACATGACCAGCAATTTTAAAGGGAGGATGTTAATCGGTATTATTGACCCCAGTAGTTGACTGGTACTTTATTTTATACCCTGCCCCCTTGATGAAAAAAAATGATGCAAGGTAAAGTTGACGTCAACAGGATTTGAAGAGAGGCAGAACAAATTCTGTCAAGGATTTTATCCACCGCTCTAATGACTTTGCTAATTTGCTGCCTTTAATGACAGCATTTTTATGAGTAGGGTCCTTATTTTTTTGTGCCTCGCTTCACCTCTCTATGTGAAATAGTTTCACGGATTTTGTAGTACCACTCTCTGTAAAAGACTTGACATTCTCTCCCCATGTTTTCTCCCTTGCTCTCTCACCGATTTTAAATCTATGAAATCCATTGCTAAGCACCGACTTTATGATGCCTTAAAGTCTATGGAGACATCATATTCATATTTAAATTCAGAAAAGCAGTATACTATAAATTTGCACTGTTCCATCATAAAATATTCTATGCTTGTTTTCTGTTGTGGTATTTATGCCAGCTTTCATGATAGACATTTAAAAAAAAAAAAACCCACCTTGATGGAATTTAAACTTTAGCAGCAAGGAGGTTCAAACAAATATTACAATTATTAATTAGGTCATAATAAAACACCTTATTTCTATTACAGTATCTATCTTCCATTTCTAATGGTATTTCATGTGTTCATTAAATTTTGTACTTCCTTCCATTTATTATTTTATGTTATTGTAAATCTGACAGGCCTAAAACATAGTAATTGGAGCGTAAACAGGGAATAATCTTTACTTTCGAAGAAACAGTGTTGATGTGACTTTGCAACCTCAATTTTCATAGACTTGTGTTCATTTCTTGAAGTTTTAGCTGTAACATAAAAATCAATATATTTCTCTTTACGACAAAACAACCACACACCCCACCAAACAACAAAAACAGAAACTACATTACAGTTTTACTGGTATTAAAAGAAATCTTTATTAAGTCAGAAAGAGAATTTTAAGCTTCTATTTCTCAACAGAAATAAATGTGTATACATCAGTGTATATATACATTCACACACCTATATATGCATGTGTTTGTGTATATATGTGAGTGTGTGTATATAAATATATATATATATATATATATATATATATATATATATGCAGACACACATACTGGCATGTATGCACACATGAACAAACATTTATAAAGTGACTTCTGTACCGTTTTGAAACATGGCAGCTTATTAATGTTAATGTACAGAAAGAATAATGGAAAAACTGCCAGATTTCATTACAATCAAATAACATTTTAAACCTAAAATTTGTAAACAGTTTACTTAGATAAAGTTTAGTATTAAAATGCACGTTTTTGTGCCCCAACAAAATTGAATTGTTCAAAGTAAAACTTTTATTATAAAAATAGTTCGACACTTGCAACCATAAAGTTTTATAGTCAACATAGACACAAGCAGAGACTATACAACTATGTGTATGTGTGCATGTATGCATGTGTGTAGGAATGTGACCTAGTACTAACTTGCTATTTAAAGATAGTATATTTGGTATCAGCACGTATTTATAGGATATGTATGTATGTGTGTGTGTGTGTGTGTGTGTGTGTGTGTGTGTGTGTGTATATATATATATATATATATATAAACAACTGACAAGTAAATCTGTGGCATTGAGTAGAATATTTGCTATAGCCCATCTTTTATACCAAGACAGAACAATGTACATGATAACATTTCCAATCAGTGAAGATCAGAAGCCATGAGAGTCAATGCGTCTGACTGTCATTGCATCAGGGTATTTATTATTAACATTATCATCATCATCATCATCATTATTATTATTATTATTATTATTATTATTATTATTATTATTATTATTATTATTATTATTATCATCATCATCACTTTTTGTACCTAGTCTACAGTACATCATGCACCTGTTCAGGCAATGTTAATTTGATGAAGGGAGTCAGCTAATGTACAGCACATACATTTGATCACTATAAACAAGTCATTTGTACACATAGTCTTCAATAGGGGCCCAGTTCATAAGTTTATCACATCTTATTTTTAAGCAAGAAGCTGTTAGTTATTCATATACAGTTCATTCCAAAGAAAGTTTTCTATCAAAGAATAACAGACAACTATATAATATTTATTTCAATTATATTTGCTTTTAATAAAAAAATATATATAGACAGAGGTGTGACTGTGAGGTAAGAAGCTTGATTCCCAACCACATGGTTCCTGATACAGTCCCACTATGTGGCACCTTGGGCAAGTGTCTTCTAATGTAGCCATGGGCCAACAAAAACTTTGTGAGTAGATTTGGTAGACAGAAACCGATAGAAGGCAGCAAGCTGGCAGAAACGTTAGCACGCCGGGCGAAATGCTTAGCGGTATTTCATCTGCCTCTACGTTCTGAGTTCAAATTCCGCCGAGGTCGACTTTGCCTTTCATCCTTTCAGGGTCGATAAATTAAGTACCAGTTATGCACTGGGGGTCGATGTAATCGACTTAATCCCTTGTTTGTCCCCTCTATGTTTACCCCCTTGTGGGCAGTAAAGAAATAAGAAACTGATAGAAGCCCATCTTATAGATAGCTTTGTGTCTGTGTTTGTCTCCCACCACCACTTGACCACTAGTGTTGATGTGTTTATGTCCCCATGACTTAGTGGTGCTGATTCATTTGCATTCCCCAACTTAGCAGATTGGCAAAAGAGATCTTCAGAATAAATACCAAACTTAAAATAACAACTGGAGTTGATTTGTTTGAAGAGAACCATACAAAGCAATGCTGCAGCATGGCTGCTCTCCAATGACTGAAACAAGTAAAAGAGTATTTTACATCAAAGGAGAAATTAGCTCAGTTGTTCAGTGCTGTATTATCTCTTTCTAGTGAGATTATTTAACACATTTATAGATCACATGACAATCACCCAGGATTACAGAAACAAAAAACGAATGTTGATGTTTTCTCTAATATTCATTTATCTATTTGTTTCTACTTACCAGAAATAGCATTTATATTTTTATCTCTAGGTTTGCTATTTCCTCTGTTCAATAAAATATACTAATAAAAACAATATAAAAATCTTCCAGTTGTGTCATATTGATTTCTTTATACTTAGCCTTGCCTCCAAAAACCATGTTCTCTAAACTCGTCTTGCTTCAGTTATCAATAGCCATCACTCCAGCCTGTGCCTCACTAAGTTTAGTATTGTTTCTTTCCATACATAATGTCTAGAATATTTTACCTTGTACCTATTTCAGAAATAGAACTTGAAACAAGACAAGAAAGAAAAGAGGAATCTTCTCAAGTTATTGTTCTTGTTTGACATCATTTGATCACTTATTGAAAATGAACTTTGTTCTTTATTTCTTTGATTTTCTTTTAATGAGTACCTTGTAAAACAAGCAACTTTAATGTCAGCAGAAAAATTCAGTACAGTGATGAGCTGAGATTTTTAGGCTGAACACATATACATACATACATATATATACATGTATGTATGTATATATACATACATACATACATACATATACATGTATGTATATGTATATACATATATCTATACATGTATACACACACACACACACAGATGAGCACATAAGTGTAAAATAAGGTGGTAAAAATAGTACTCAAATACCAAAAGTAGAGTAATATCCTTTTATTAGAGCTGCAAAATTATCACAAAAACTCTTTTTGTGATAATTTTACAGTTTTAATTAAAGTATATATATATATATATATATATATATATATATATATATATATATATATATATATATATAAAAGTATAAACACATCATCATTTTAATGTCTACATTTCCATGTTTACATAGATATAAATGTGGACGCTAAAATGAGGATGACATATTTTTTCATCTTTCTTTCCCTCATCCCCTACCCATAATCATTACATCCTCTCTCTTCTACTTTCTCCTCCCCTCTCAGTTATAGAGGCTACATTAGGCCCTTAACCTTGCAACTTATGAGACAATCTTCACTAATGCTAGTATCACAAAAAATGCACCCAGTACACTTTGTAAAAGCAGTTATTGTTCTGTAGAAACCACGTCAAAGTAGACATTGAAGCATAACACATAGTTCCAACTCATCAGATCCTGTCAAACCATCCAACCCATGCCAACATGTAAGACGGATGTTAAATAATGGTGATGATGATGATATACATTTAGTGTGTGTGTGTATTTATATATATATAATAATATGTATATACAATGTATATTTTCTTTCTTTCTTTTCTTTCATTAGCTGAAGTGACTGAAAACGTCATACTTTATACAATTTTTTTTTTATTACTGCATATCCTTTCAAGAATTCACCCAATCAGATTGCTTCCTAATTTTTAGTTAAATAAGATGATTAAATAAACTCTCTGAATAAAAAATTAATTTTATTTAGAAATATTATTTAATCATTATTTTTTTTTCTTCCTTCATTTCTATCTTCTTTCTTTCTCTTTGAAATTGTTTGGCTTCAATCACTGTGCTTTAAAAAAAAATTTTTTTTAAATTTGCCTCCTAATTATAACAAAACGGCATAACTACAAAGTTCTACTCCCCAGACTTTGGAAGGTCATAACTTTCAGAAAAATGAATATTTTTTTTAATGAAATTTTCTATGCATATTGCATTTATTATGTAGATCCCGAATATACAAACATTTCCGGTGAAAGTGTTTTGGAATGGGGGTGGGGGACAATTTTCAGAAATTCCAACAGAGTCCACATAAATTCTTCTTAACTTCCATGAAAATTAATATTCTTTCGTGAAATTTTCTACAAATATACCTTGATGTATGTACATTTCGAGCATGTAGGAATTTTGAAGGAAACAACTGCAGGTTATTTTTGAGAAGTGTTCCCCACTCGGTGGTGTTTCGGAGCAAGTCGTCCATGATTGTTTCATTTTTCTCTATTATGTGCGTATGTGCATCCGTAGATTTGTAATGAAGTAATACGCTGCTTATGTTCTCTTCTATTTCTCTACTAGAAACGTTTACTTTGGAATTTACTTCTATTGAGAAAAAAAATCATGTGCATGTTATTTTTAACGTAAGTTTTCTTATGACGGCTTCTCTTTTCTGCTTATTACTTCAATAGAAATCTACAGATGCACATACGCACATAATAGAGAAAAATGAAACAATTATGGACGACTTGCTCCGAAACTCCATCGAGTGGGGAACGCTTCTCAAAAATAACCTGCAGTTGTTTCCTTCAAAATTCCTACATGCTCGAAATGTACATACATCAAGGTATATTTGTAGAAAATTTCACGAAAAAATATTAATTTTCATGGAAGTTAAGAAGAATTTAAGTGGACTCTGTTGGAATTTCCGAAAATTGTCCCCCACCCCCATTCCAAAACACTTTCACCGGAAATGTTTGTATATTCGGGATCTACATAATAAATGCAATATGCATAGAAAATTTCATTAAAAAATATTCATTTTTCTGAAAGTTATGACCTTCCAAAGTCTGGGGAGTAGAACTCTGTAGTTATGTATATACAATGTATATTTTCTTTCTTTCTTTTTTTTCATTAGCTGAAGTGACTGAAGACGTCATACTTTATACAATTTTTTTTTTATTGCTGCATATCCTTTCAAGAATTCACCCAATCAGATTGCTTCCTAATTTTTAGTTAAATAAGATGATTAAATAAACTCTCTGAATAAAAAATTAATTTTATTTAGAAATATTATTTAATCATTATTTTTTTTTCTTCCTTCATTTCTATCTTCTTTCTTTCTCTTTGAAATTGTTTGGCTTCAATCACTGTGCTTTAAAAAATGTTTTTTTTAATTTGCCTCCTAATTATAACAAAACTACATTTATGTCATATTATGTCAATTCTTGTATCATTATTAGAAATTGAATGATTAGAGTTTGGAGCTATAGAACCCTTGTTCAAACTGTACAATGAAAACAAGGAATAACATATCTTTATCAAAGTACATGCCTTTCTGTACTATTTCCTTCCTGTTATGAATTTACTATGTGACATCAAAAATGGGCACCAAAGTGACAAAATCTATCATTGTTTATTCAACAACAATATCTTCCGATAACCAACTTAATCTTGACGACAAACTATACAAATAGATAAGCATTCACCCGAAGCTGGTGTATTAGAGTTTGTCCTATGTGTTATAGCATTGTTCTTAGAACATAGAACTAAATCTGTGTTTATTCATTGTTTCCTATTACCATTTTCGATATACATAATATTTCAGAAATCATTGTTTATTAAACACATTTTCTGAAATGAATTTTTTTTTTTTATTAAAATTTCTATAGGAAATAGAAGACAATAATCATAGATTGAAACAAAAGAATATTTTTATCACTTTGCCGAACGTCTTTGCTGGAAAACAAAAGACTAATAAGCAACCTGATGAATATTTTATTAATTTATTTTATTGATAGTTTGCTTTCAAGATGAATACAATTTATGAATTGCATTATCTTCTTCAATGAACAATATTATTATTGTTAGTATTATTATTATTATTATTATTATTATTATTATTATTATTATTATTATTATTATTATTATTATGTTTATTATTAATATTAAGGCAGCAGAATCATTAGAACATCAAACAAAATGCTTTGCAATAATTGTTCCTGCTCTTCACATTCTGTGTTCAACTCTCACAGTTGTTAACTTCGCCTTTCAACCTCTTATGGGGAGCTCAATAAAATAAAATAACAGTCAATCTAAGAACTAAAGTCAGTCTTTCCACAAATTTCATTCCTTCCTACAAATTTCATTCTTTGTACATAGATCAGTGGTATATAGATCCCTTGAAAATTGAAGCCTTGTGCCTAAATTAGAAGCAGTGGTTATTGTTGCAACACAGTTGAACATTGTGGCCTATGTGATCCCAAAATTGCTGGCCTTGTGCCAAAATCTGAAACCTATCAGTCTCTTTTGCCAAACTATTAAGTGACAATAATATAAATACACCAAAAGCAGTTGTCAAACAGCGATGGGGAACAAGCACAGACACAAAAGACACACATTAATATACGTACATGTTGTTGAATAATTAAGTGATTGTAATCAGCCTTCATCAAGTTTCTCTTATCACAATTCTCAACTAAAGTTTGTTGCTCTGTCCATTTCTTTAAAGCTCTTCACTCCCATAAAGGAATTCTTTAAAAAACAAAAATACTCTCATTTCCTTTAATTTCCAAATGTAATCAACAATCTTTTACTTCTTCCAGCACAAAATAAACAAATATCTGGATATGAAGCAATTGTATTATTTTAAATATAAATATAAACTATTTTCATAAAAGTGTTTAATCAGTTTGATAGCATCAGTTTTATGCCTTTTTAAAACTTATCTTGAATAAGTTTGGCTTCTGTAATTCTAAATTTTATTAATCACTTTTATTAATTTGAAAGGTAAATTATTTTAGATATGAGAATTTTAACTGGTATGAAACAATGAAGCATTGGAGGGTATAAGTTTTAATTAAATATACCAATATCATTAACAGGGAGTAGGGGGAATATTTACTTGAATACTGTTTATGAATTTAATCATGATATTTTAATAGATCCTAGTAATACATTAAGGGCACTAAAACTTATGTGCCTAGGTTTGTAGTTAACAAGTTTGCTTCCAAACTACATGGTTTCAGGTTCAATCCCACTGCATGGCACCTTGAGCAAGCGTCTTCAACTATAACCCTGGGTCAACGAAAGCTTTGTGAAGAAATTTGTTGTACATGTGCACGCCTCTGTGTGTGTGTATCTGTGCGTGTGTGTGTTTTTATGTGCAGCCTTGTCTTGACAGTATGTGATTCTCAAAGAAACAAAATCTCACTATCTCACTGTTCATTTCCAATCCTTCAGGTCGCAGGGAAATATTACCTTGCTTGCAAACAGGTGAGGGTCGGTGTCAAGAAGGGCATTCAGATGTAGAAAATATGCTTCAACAAATTCTCTTTTACCTATGTAAGCATAAAAAAAAGCAGATGTTAAATAGTAGAAGTGGCAAGGGTGGTGGTTTGCTTGCAATTGGGATGGGGAAAGGGATGAGATAAAACAATAAAGAAAAAACATGAGCAGCGAATTATTTTATTTGAGTAGTGTTTCATTCACTTATGCTACTAATAATCTTATGCTACTATAAATGTGACTTTGTACCTAAGTAAAAAATAATATTGGTTTCAAATTTTGGCACAAGGCCAGCAATTTCGGGGGTGGAGAAGTAAGTGAATTAAATCAACCCCAGTGCTCAACCAATACTTATTTTATCAACTTCAAAAGGATGAAAGGGCAAGTTGATGTCAGCGGAATTTGAACTTCAGAGCATGAAGACAAACGAAATTCAGCTAAGCATTTTCTCACTGCCTTAAGTAAGAAATAAATATTATAATATGGTAAACTTTGACAATAATTTTCACATGTTTAAAGTAATAAGTTTTCATGTCTGTGGTGATAGAGAATCTCTATCATTTGAAGATGAAGATTCAGTTGTTCAATCAATGAAATTATCTGCTCCTGAATTAATGTAAAGATTCCATTAAGGCTACACAGAAATGTGTATCCTTAATGGAATTGTCTGACAAAATCAGTGTGAAACAGTGTGTTACAAGGCTGTACTTTTGAATTACAATCCACCTGGAAGGCTTCTGTACAATTTCTATCTGCCTAATTTCACTCACAAAGTATGGGCCACCTTGAGGCAATAGAAAATGACATTTGCCCAAGATGCTAGGCAATAGGACTGAATCCACAACTTCATGGTTCTGAAACAAACTTCTTAACAATTTGGCCAAACTAAACCTACTTTCTATGTATATAAATAGTGCAACAATGTCAAATAAGTCAATTTTGTGTTGATGTATATTATTATTATTATTATTATTATTATTATTATTATTATTATTATTATTATTATTATTATTATTATTATCATTATTATTATCATCATCATCACACCCATTGGTGAATTACCTATTATTTAAACATATGTCAGTATTATTTTGTGTATACAATCAACTCAATGTTTGTCCAAAATATACTGCTTATTTATAACTTTATCAAAGCATCTTATTTCCGTAGACAGTAGCTTTAATATTCTAGTACTTATATCATTATTATTATTATTATTATTATTATTATTATTATTATTATTATTATTATTATTATTATTATTATTATTATTATTATTATTATTATTATTATTATTATTATTATTATTATTATTATTATTATTATTATTATTATTATTATTATTATCATCATCAATATATATATATCTTATATACTACAAGCATTTTAAGCTCTTTCTGGAAGTAATTATCTGAATTAGTATATATATATATATATATATATACATATATATATATATATATATATATATATATATATATATATATATATATATATATATATATATATATATATATATGTAATACATGCTATTAGAAAATAAATAGATAGACAGACAGACAGATAGATGGTGCAGGGAGGTAAAAGTCTATTTCTGCAACAAACAGTTGATAAATAATAGAAGAATATTTAGCAGTAGATTAGAAATCTTACAGGATAATTTTTTTCTTTATTCATTAAAGTTCGTGCTGATAGATTCTAGCAGACTCCAGTTTCAAGATTCATTCTTGTTTTGACTGATTTAGTTGCTGTGAAAATAACAATGTTGGGCTGTTGCCTTTCAAATTAGGTTTCTGTTATTTTTAATCTGTATTTGTCGAATTCTGTTTACTCTTATCTCTTATCTCAATTACATTTCGTGTTGTACTATAGAGATACAGATACAGTTATATTCTTGTAAAAGATATAGCAATTAATTCTTAATGAGATTATGGTTTAGAAATACTCCTGTGACAGTAATGGGGCTATTTGTTTGATTCAATTTAGTTATCTTCATAGAATGTGGTTGCATTTATTAAATTTTAAGGACAGATTCAGACCAAATTTACTTTAGTAAATTCTAACACTTTTAAAATTGTATTAATTCCATCTAAAGAAGTTAGCGAGGTGTTATCATCACTCATTTAAAATTATTCTACTGCTATGTGCAGATATTGCAATTTGGTTAAATGACAAGAAGTGTAGGTACAAAGAAGCAGCTTTCAGATATATTTACCTCAGTTAATACATTACTATTGATGTTGTTCATTAACCCTAAATTAATTCTTATTGAGCAGAACTATGATCAGAGGTGTTCATGATCACCCTGTTTCTTTGTACATCTATGACTGCACTGTCCAATGCATCCCACCTTTTTTAAGATGCTAGGGCTTAATTTGAGATAATTTGGTTGCTACTTCTAGCAGTTTAAGCAACCATATAAAGATTGCTGCAGTTTGTAATTTTTTGTAGTTTTCGTTATTACCAAATATTAGAACTCTTTACACTCTGAGTTCAAATTCCGCTGATGTCAACTTTGTCTTTCATCCTTTCAAGGTTGATAAAATAAGTACCAGTTGAACACTGGGGTTGATTTAATTTACTAAGCCTCTGCCCCAAAACACTGGCATTTTGTCAAAATTTGAAACCACTATATATTTCATTATTATCCTAACCTGGTATCTCAAATTGCTAGATCCATAGAAACCATTAAAACTATTGAAAATAGTATTCCAACAAAGCCCTAACTTTTAGTTCGGCTAACACAAACCAAAGAACTAAAGTTATTTAATATAGGAATCAATAGTTAAAATATAATTTCTAGAAGATATATTGTCAGTTTCTTTTCTCTTTTTTGCTTGCATCAAACATTTCATCAGTAGTATTCTTTCATGAAAGGGGTTTAGAAATTCAAGTAAAATTCAAATGGAGTGCTACTATACCTACATTAGCTGTTATGCACACTGACTTTCTGAAGAGCCACACAGCTGATTGGTGTTTCATCACCAACAGACACACTCCAGCCTCTGATTATAAGCATACTGTCTCTGCTCTCTTGTCATCTATCGCTGCTTCATGAAACTAACTAGTCTTGCACCTCTACCATTCAGACCCCTTCGGTCCACTCATCTTTTCTATCTTGGTGCTTCCAATCTCCTTTCCCTACACTGGCCACTACACTCAGGGATTTTCCCCCAGGACTCCATCCCTCTGGAATCTTCCCCTTTCTCATGTTTTTCCTGCAAGTGTTGATCTGCAATGGTTTAAATCAGTGGTTCTCAACCATTTTTTTTTTTACTTGTGAACCCCTTTAGTCACTATTTTACTCTACTGGACCCTTATAGCCATTTGAAG
>NC_142930.1:108900928-108925928 GCF_046866305.1 Octopus bimaculoides | reverse complement strand
TATTAACTGAAAGAATACCCAATATACTTAAGTAGATTATCATTTATTTAATACATTTAAGTTGACAAATTATTTTTACAATAAAAAGGTTGACGCTGAGTTTAAAATTTTGCTGGACAATCTGCTGAATTTAATCAGTGGCAAAATTCTGAAATTATAATTAATTTTTTTCCCTTCTAAATATATATTCTTTTATTCTTTTACTTGTTTCAGTCATCTGAGTGTAGCCATGCTAGAGCCCCACCTTGAAGGATTTTAGTCAAACAAATCACCCCATGACTTCTTTTTAAAGACTAGTATCTATTCTATCTGTCTCTTTAGCTGAACTGCTGAGTTGCAGAGATGTAAACACACCAACACCAGTTGTCAAGCAATGATGGAGGGGGAGAAACACAAGGACACACACACATGCACACACAGATATATACGACAGGATTCTTTCAGTTTCCATCTACCAAATCCACTCACAAGTCTTTGGTTGACCCAAGGCAAAGACACTTGCCCAAAGTGCCACACAGTGGGACTGAACCCAGAACCATGTGATTGAGAAGCAAGCTTCTTTATTTCTTTTAAATTGCCATAAAGGCATTACACAGAGGGGGACACTACAACACATATGGGGACATATAACAATTAAAATAAAAATATGATGATATGAATGACACATGAAAAGGAACATGAAAAACATTAAAATAAAAATATTAAAATAATGATACGTGAATGATAATTTGAGAAATGAGAATATGAAAAGTGTGTTACTCACCCCACACTGAGTAACACCACACGCCACCTCTGAGTCCTGAGTCCTCTTTAGTCTTTGATCTAGTCTTTCCTTTTTCCCCATCAATGAGTGACAACACTCTCTCCTCCATGTATATGTAACCTTTTTCACTGGGAGAGGGGTCTTGTAAATTTTGTGGCGTCTGTTCTTTCTTCTTTGTTTTTTCTGTGGGGAGAGGGGGTCGGTGGGTTTGATGTCTGTATGGGGAGGGTGGGTCTGAGTGGTCTTGGGTGGGGTGGAGTTGGTCTGGGGTCCCATATCACACTGATTGTTCTTCCTCTTCTTTCTCTTTTCCCTTTTATTCTCTGTCACTGTCCATTCAGCCTCCTTGTTCCTTCCATCTATCTGTACTTCTTCCTTTTTCTCCTCCGTCTCCAACATACATTTTTCAGTGTCTTCCTTCTCTTCTTATTAATTTTCTGCAGTTCCATATATGCTATAAAATTTCACATCATTCTGCTACTTTGTAATAAATACTGTTGTGGTCTTCTGCATTATTCTGAAGTTTTAGTGTCTCAAAGCAGCTATAGAAGTCTGTAGGAATCTCAGGAAGCATAACAGCATTATATTTCCTGTTTCTCTCCATAATATTCAGTTTCTAGTTTTAATTTGCTATAAGCAATTAAGTAGGTTCGTTATTCTTATTGATATTTATGTTTTAATTTAAAACCTATATGATAATCTTAAAGAAACAATTAAGCTAATTTGTATTTATATACAAAGTTTTTGTATCTTATAGCATTTGTGACATTCCTATCATATCAATCCTAACAAAGAAATGATAAATTTAATTATTTTATGAATATAAATTAAAGTAGGATAGTTTGTTTGTTTGTTTGTTTTTGTTTTGTTTTTTTCTCCAAGGCTGAGTAAGCAATGTAGCTTGCATTTAAAGTTAAATGTAACTAAGAAAGCAGGCTTGTCATATGATTGCCTCAACAGACAACCAGTAGTTAAGTACACATTTTGATTGAATGTGCTGATTTCAAATGTAAAATTTCATCCTATGGAAATGATGTGTATTATCTTGTATATAGAGAACGAAGTCTTTAATAGTTCTCATGATAAATTCTGTGACCTTCTCAACTTTTTCTTCATCATTGCTCTAATGTCTTCAGCTTCAATATTTCCTTTACCATCAGCTATGCCAATAATATAGTAAAATTTGTTGACAACTTGGTACAATTTCCCATTACCTAAAACCTTGTCAAACCTATCCCTAGGCTAGCAATACAATAGCTGTTGTTCTAGCAATCTAGCAAGTAACAGAATCTGTATGAAAGACACGAAGATAATGCACTTTTATGTCAGTTTGGTCATTAAATTATCATCAATAGTACACAATATTG
This sequence comes from Octopus bimaculoides, assembly GCF_046866305.1. Classification (NCBI taxonomy): domain Eukaryota; kingdom Metazoa; phylum Mollusca; class Cephalopoda; order Octopoda; family Octopodidae; genus Octopus; species Octopus bimaculoides. Next base: position 108,923,798 of record NC_142930.1, on the reverse strand, counting down.
GGTATTTTGCATGTGAAAGTGAGAATAACCATACTAATATTTACATAAGTTTCCATGTTTTTTTATTATCTGGAACATTTGCATTTCTATATGCACAACAACAACTATTTGAATAAAGCAACATACATAGAATAGTAAATCTGATAGTTAAAAGTCTTCATAGTATAAAATATTTTAGTTATATGAAAATTGTTCATGATTATCAATGACAAAGTAGAAAGAGGGAGAACATCTTATCACTAAAATGACAAATAGAGTTCTGTGTAACACCTGAGGTTGTTCTGTTGGAGAGTTTAAGATCCAGCTTTTATAACATTGAGTCGAAACTTCTAGAACTTTTATCAGAACTATTTGGTTGGAAATTTCACAAAAACTGTGTTCAAGTATACTGCTATTTGGTTACCCACCAGCTAATCTGATTGGTTGAATCATGTTCTCATAGGTATTTATGCATTTATGATGACAGTTAATTTCTCATAACCAGTCTAACTTTTTATGGCAATGCAGTTAGGCTGTGGTCCCAAACTGGGGAATCTGAGCAAAATGGCTTGAAACTTGGCTGAAGCCTCACTACATATCCAACTAAAATTATCTGCAACCAAATATTCTTTAAAATCTCACACAATGGCAATCTCTCCACTTCTAGAACTGTAAAAATATTTGTGACTATGGAACCACAATCATATATCTAGATCTTGTGTCAAAACTAGACATAAATTTCTTATCTCTCATGACTTGCTGCCATGGCATATGTGCCAAAATTCTAAACACAGCAAAAAGAAATTCCCTACTGGCAGGAGACCAAAGTGTATAGACTGAGAATTCATCGAGTTCAGAATAATGAGGAGAGGAAAAGTTAAGAGTAAATATGAATATTGACAAAAAGAAAAAAGAAAAAGACATTAACACATTTTGCTAAATATCTAGCTTTAAATTAAATGGTCTGTTGAAAAAAAAACAGAAAGCATATTTCACTATGAAAATAAAATTTATAATTTAACAACAAAACATTTTGGTTTCTGTAACAAAATGGTTGACACTGGAAAAAAATTTTTAACACTCAACAAAAATAAACACTGAAAAGAAAAAAATCAAGGTAAATACAGCATCTAATTTTATATTTTCTTCAGATTATAACTTTACTTCTAAACTTTTCCAAAGTTTCCTCACAGAAAAATTATCATATTCCTATATTTCTCTCTTCTCTGTGTTCATCAAGTCCAATGCTAAAATTATATATTTGTATAAAATAGTGATTTAAAATTTAGGCACAAGGCCAACAATCCTGAGGAGAGGGGTAAGTTAATTACATCGGCTGCAGTGCTCAACTGGTATTTTGTCTTTCATCCTTAAAAGGATGAAAGGCAAAGTTGACCTCAGCAAAATTTGAACTCAGAACATCAAGACAGATGAAATGCCACTGAGCATTTTGCCCAGCATGCTGACGATTCTGCCATCTCATTACTTTGATTGTATAAATATCAATTTAGAAAAATGATGATTATAAAATTAAGATCTTGTTTTAAATTTTTTGGAAATTGCCCAATAGAAGTTTGAAAAATTTAACTACTGTTCTTTTAACCCATTAAATCCCAGAGTACTTAAATTTCTGAGTATTACTTTTCAATTTTTACAGATGATTGAAAATAGGTTAAAATGAAAAAAAAAATTATTAAAACTCCTTTACTTCAGGTAGAAATGGAAATACTCATTGTCCTATAAATAGGACACTGAGACCAGGGATAATCTTAATAATGGAATACTGAAAAATTAGTGTCCAATTATGTCAGTCTTTTTCATGAGAAAATCACACATTGTCACTTCATTTAACTCTTTTGATACCAGCCTGTCTACAATCTAAACTTCTTGTTTAAAAGTGATCTATATTCAACCTCCCATCAAAATTCCATATTAATTAATATTTCAAACTCCAAATTAACAATGACAAAATAATTTTCCTAAATTATCTTTTTTTTTTCTTTTATTTATTTCAATCATTAGAATGTGGCCATGCTGGGACTTTGCCTTGAAGAATTTTAATCAAATAAATCAACCCAGAACTTTTCTTTTTTTAAGTCTGGTACTCTTACTCTATTTGTCCTTTTTGCTGAACTGCTAAGTTACAGGGATGTAACCACACCAACACCAGTTGTCAAATAGTGGTGGGGACAAACACAGACACAAAGACATACACACATAGACATATGTATTTACACAATGGGCTTTCAGTTTCTGGCTACCAAATCATCTCACAAGGCTATAATAGAAGACACTCGCCCAAGATGTCACACAGTGGGACTGAACCCAGAGCCATGTGATTGGGAAACAAACTTCTTACCACACAGCCACATACTCATTATTCTAAAATAAATTGTTATAACAAAGTCAATATATTTCAACATAAATATGGTAACAAAAAGTAATCATCTTCGACTCAACAAATTGTTTACCAAGGCAATTTGACAGCCATGAAACTGAAATGCTGACTGTTTATAATTTCTCCATATATCTCTTATTACTAGACCTTTCTGTTGTATCCAATACAGTGGATGATGGTATTTTGGGGGAAGATTTACTGTTTGAGTATCTCTGAAATTTCTCTACAATGATTCACTTCTTGTTCTACATAAAAAGTCATCTTATTTTATATGAAATGCCTTATGAATAAAAAAAAGCTATCCTAAGGCAGCAGTAACATATTTAATAGGATCAGAGTATGTCAAGGCTCCTTAATTGACTCTGTTTTATTCTACATATATTTTTTTCATCTTACTACTCACATTAACAGCATTGATGGTTGGTGTCCAACTTTTCTCTTCAATATAATACACTCAGAGTATATATCTACAAGCCATTATAAACAACGTCAACAAATGGATCACTCTCTTAAACTAAGCACTACAATGATAGCAACCACAATAGTTTTTTTTTTCTCTCTCTCTCTCTCTCTCTTTTAATAATCATGGCAAATTCATTATTTTTGACATTCAGCTCAATGACTGCAGCCTCTTAAGAGGCAAAAGAAAACTCTTAGTGTGAAATTAGATAAGTAACATGACTTTCAATGAAAAGATGCACCAATGCATCAGTCACTCTCTCTTTACTCGAGAAATATCAGGAAATTCCATAATATTGATCCAACTAAAGTTCACATCAATTTCATCATGATTTCAAAAATTGAATATCATAATTTCCTCTTCTTCACATCATGCTAAGAATGCTGGGTAATGCAAAAATTTCAAAACTATTTTTCTTGCACTGCTGATAAGCTTCATTTTAATAAAACTATATCTTCTCTATTGGCCAGCTTATATTGGTTACTCATGAAAGGACTTGTTATCATCATCATCATCATTATCATCTTCATCTTGGCATAGATTGGACATTTTAATAGGATCCAATGAATCAGAGGATCACATCTTGCTCTAGTGTCACAGTTTTGGCATAATTTCCATAGGTGGTTGCCCTTCCTAACACCAGCCACTTTATAATGTATACTGGGTGATTTTTTTTCATGGCCCACCACTAATGAGGTGACTTTGCTACTTGCAAGACTAAAGAGACTCCTCAACTGAAAGGGAGGTTAGGACATAAGGTGATTGCTTTCAGTAAGGTGTTGAGAGGTTAAAGCATGGTGGGGAAAAAACACCAAAAGGTTTACGTTTTATGAAGAAGATTCATGTCTGCCTTGTATTTTACATGGGTGGGTGGAAAAAGCTGGAGTGGGACTCAAACAGAGGTAAATAAGGTGATGAGAGGTGCCAGAATGTATTCTTGTAGTAATATGTCTGAGATATATATAAAGCAGCGAGCTGGCATATTTATTACTGTGCTGAGCAAAATGCTTAGCAGCATTTCATCTGTCTTAATGTTCTGATTTCAAATTCTGATGAGGTCAACTTTGCCTTTTATCCTTTTAGGATTGATAAAATAAGTACCAGTTGAGCACTGGGGTCAAAGTAATTAATACACAAAAATTGCTGGACTTGTACCAAAATTTGAAACTAATATGTCTAAGAGATATATAAAAAAGAGTGTGGATACAGAAGAATAAAGGAGGATTGCGGATAAAGTTGTAAGAATGTGATAGGAGAGTGATGTGGATATAGACATGAGGTGAAGGAGGTCAGATGTATATAGAGGGGATGAATGTAGTGAATGTCGAACAGGAGTAGAGGTGGAATATGAATGGTGGAGTGGGCATAAGAATAAGAGATGGATGCTGATTGGGAATAGAACAGAGGAGAGTGAGTGATTAACCTACCTCACAAATTAAAATATCAATTTAAGTATGAAAAATATTGCTTCATTTTTCTAGCAAACAATGATTGGAAGACTGGGAAATAGCAAAAATATCAGAACAACTTACAGTATTTATTCCAAATATATTCTTACTAGGATGGGTAGTTTGTCTAATCATTCCAGTATCAATGAAATAAGTACCAGCAAGGACCTTCATTATTCAATTGATAACGCTACCTCCCTACAGAAATCAATATCTAATTCTTAAGTCTTCTCGTCTTTATTTATGTATTTATTTATTTATTTATTCATTGTCATCATCATCGTCATCATCATCACCACCACCACCACCATCATCCCATCATCATCATTATCATCATCATTATATTACCATTTTCATTTTAGCTTTTTGTTTAATCTTGCCCTTTAACTATAACTTTACTTTTTCTATCAGTTCTGATCTTTTCTTCGCCCTGATACACATTATTGCCATAGACTCTCTTAGATTTCACCTTTCCTTTATCTAAGATCTGTTTCTTTTCTTTCTTTCTTTTTTTTTTTTTTTTTTGTTTTCTTTGTAAAGATTTACTTATGTCTTCTTTTTTCCATTGTGAAAAACATAATAATAATTACTTTGAAGCTGAGATTTTCATGATACTAACTAAAGTTGTAACTCATTGTTCAAAGAAGCTCTGGGATACTCAAAGAAACAGTTAGCAACAAAATAATTGAAGTTTTATGTTATATATTCCTGAGAATTCTTTGACAAAAGAAAATATTAATGTTTTAAAAGAAATATGATGGCAGCACAATTTACATTGTGTTAATGGTATCTTTGATATATATACATTTCCATAAAAATAGAAAATTAGGCCAAATAATGTAACCACCCAGTAGACTGCTGTACGTGCTGAAATAAATATCCCTTTGATGTTACATGTGTATCTTTTTTAATTAAGTAGCTTCATTATGAATACACATAAACATCCAGGTGTTTGTCTCTTTAGGAAATAGCTCTGACTCTTTCGTTCTTGCACATATAAATACAGTCAACTTTCCAGTTATATATTTTAGAAAAAAACACGTATTAACCAGAGACTTTGTGTTGTGTTTGTATTCTATATAAACAGGAACATTCTTTATCTTTGTTCATAAATGTTTTATCTCGGTACAAAGTATATTTCTGTATTTTTACATCTTTAGTCAGTATATGGACAAGAAAATAAAGTAACTGAACCATAGATTATTAAGCTTAATAGATATTGCCTTTGTACAATCCACATACTCACACTTTCTCTACTGGTAAAAGAATTCATTATTATAAACCCTAGAATCTATCCTTATCAAGAAATGTTTTCTGTATGCTTATCATTATTGCTGTACCCACATTAACCCTACGTTGCATCACTAATTATATCTAAACCCAATCATTCATATCTATATTGTCCTTTAAAAATGTGTGTGCAAACACATTAACATTTTTTTAAATTTTTCTAAATCTTATGCTCCTATTTCAATGTGCTTTTACAAAAAACAGATGCTGTTTGGTCCTAGGTCAACCTTCAACCAGCAAAGGCATTCAAGCTATGACCATCTCATCATTTTTCTGGGATCTAAGTACATTGGACTACATTATCCAATGTGTGTGTGTTTTTAAGACAATAATATATTGTGATTTGAGAGAGATTTTAACTAGCATCTCTAGCAGGTCAAGCAACCTCATAGAGGTTTATTTGCTTAAAAAAAAACCGTTGTCATTGTTTAGCACGAAATCTGCCTTGTGATGACAAAAAGGTGTTCTAACCATGACAATGCTCTCTCATATATGTAAGACTGTTATCTAGGTTATTTCATTTTTTTTAAGACAATAGGGTATGATTTAAGAGATTGAGCTGCTATTTAGAGCAGTTTGGGTGTGCAGAGAAACTTCCAGTTACATGAATATTATCAGTGTATATCATCATCATCATTATCATCATATGTCTGCCTTCCATACTGGTATGGGTTGGACGGTTTGACAGGACCTGGTAAGTCTGCAGACTGTACCAAGCTTCACTGTCTGCTTTCACATGGTTTTATGACTGGAGCCCCTTCTTAATGCCAACCACTTTACAGAGTGGATCAGATACTTTTTATGTGGCACCAGCACCAGCAATGTGTGTGGGGGGTGGGGCTCACAGAGGCGAGGTGGTTGATTTCCTTTCAAGCATTGGGTCCAATGGAGGCAAAGTGGCCAAGCTCTTTTCAAGAGTTGGGCCTCACAGAGGCAATGACCAAAACCTTTGGCTTTATGTCATGCTTGAGAAGAAAACCCATCAAGCTGAGCAAATCACAGTCATGGCAGATACCAGTGTCACACAAATAGCACCTGTACTGGTGGCACATAAAAGCACCTGTTACACTCTCAGAGTGGTTGGTGTTAGGAAGGACATCCAGCTGTGGAAAACCATGCCAAATCAAACTGAAACCTGGCGCGACCTTCCAGCATGTTAGCCCAGTCATACTGCCCAGCATAGACAACGGCCATTAAGTGTTGATGATGATGATGATATATATGTATAACAAGAAAATTCTTCGTGGGGAGGCCTTCCTAATGTGTTACTTCATCTGATAAAACCTTTAATTCTTTACTGTGTACCATAAAATAAAAATAAAAAGAAAACACATTACTATATCATTGTTAACAGTCAAAACACTCTTCTTTTTACAAATATATAGGAATTTTTTTCAAAAGTATTGTTATTGTTTTTTTTAATCTTTTCTAATTTTTTTTTTTTTTTTTTTTTCTATTTTTGTTCCAGAAACTTGCTTCAGCAGCAGAAGAAGCCTACAGAAATTATACAGTAGAAGTAAATCCACCGGTAATTTAATATCTGTTCATTGTTTTCTGATTACTTTTCACTGTTAACTTTTAATCTGATAGTGGCACTCTATGATGATGAGTTCTCAGAGTATCTATTAAAGAATATATTTGATTTAGATATTTCTACATTAAAAAAAAAATGTTCTATTTGAATGAAGAAACAAAACGAACAACCTTTTGACAAATAATGTCTCACCTTGTTTACAAAAACTTTGTAAGATTTATATAAAATTATAAGCAGTGTCAATATATTTTGATATAAGGTGTTATAAATGGTTTCTTTTGCTTTTGTTACAAATATAATATGAATCTAGCTCCTATGTTTGCCACAGGATTTGGATTTTCAAAATGGAAATGGAAAGATAAATTCTATAAATCTGTGACTTAGCAGTTTCCCTTTTTAACCCTTGTAATACCAATCTGTTTGAGACTGCCTGTGGTTGCTAGCAGTCAATCAGGACTATGAGTGTTTCAACTTGCCATAAGATTAACATCGACAATTTATATGTATATATGTTTGTGCATGTTTGTTTATGTATATGTAAGTATATATATATATATATATATATATATATATATATATATATATATATATATATATATATATATATATATATATATATATATATATATATATATATATATAATAGTGACAGAAGCAGTATTAATACTAGAAGGTATTAATACTACTTCTCAAGGTAAACAATGCAGTAATCTGTGTTCTAGCACAACCTCCATGTTAAGCTGAAGATCAAGATTACCTTTTGATACATATATCATCATATATATACATATATATATATATATATATACATGCACACACACATGCATGCACACATACACACACATGCACACATAGCAAAACGAAAATGGAATTTTTTTTGTATTACTTATTCACCATTACACATCTTTCATTTGCTAGTAGAAATTATAAAGTTTTACATATTAGATAGACATGTAAGGAATATCTCTATCATTCCCAATTTTAATATGTATTTTGACTAATGATTGTTTCTAAATAAGAATGAGGTGGAAGTTCAGAGAACTATTACCTCTGTTGGCCACAAAAAAGACTCTCTCTCAGAGTGAAAAGTAGACTGTATGAAGTTTGTGTGCAAATTGCTATACTCCATGGGCTCTGAATGCAGAAGACATGTGTAGACTGGAGAGGAATGAAGGTAGTATGCTCTGTTGGATGTGCAAATGTGTTGAGAGGAAGTTGCGCATAAGAGGAATTAAATGCAGCATGCAAGAGAGAAGATTACATTAGTTTGGACATGTGATGAAGACAGCTGTATAAAGAAGTGCCATTCACTGAAAGTGGATGGTACCTGTGGAAGAGGGAGACTCAGAGGGACATGGGATGAAGTGGTGAAGACTAATCTCAGGATGTTAGGCCTTGTGGCGAAAATGACAATGGACCGAGATATCTGGTGATATGAGGTTCTTGAAAAAACCCACCCGTGTCAGTGAAACTGTGTTCTAGTAACGCTGTATGTTCCACCCACTTGTAACAAACTTTTCCTACACCCTACACCAACAAACTAAGTCTCTTCTCTTCCTCATATTTCCTCTTTCATGTACTATGTTTATCTCTCACTCCCCAATCCTATCTATTCGGCCCTGCTCATTGTATCATCGCTATTCAGTAGTCCCCCATCCCCTCTATATACCCAGGTTTTCACCAGCCACTACATTCCTGACTCCCACTCTCTACTCATGCTTCTTTGGCAATACCCTGCCACTTATATTATGACCTCTGTACCTTGAGCGTATGCCCTGACACTTGCCACCATCTCTTTTTCCGTATGATAGTGGTACTTATTTATAGCTATTACAACATGATGTCAAAACAGAAGGAAACAAACATACCCTTCACATACTTATATATACACACACATGCACAAACACACTGCTTTCAACCTTCATCTACCAAATCCACTCACAAGGCTTTGATCAGCTTTGGGCTATAGTAGAAGCCACTTGTGCAAGTTGCCACACAATGGTGCTAAATCCCAAACCCCATGATTTGATAAGCAAGCTTCTTAATCACACAGATTTAATAAGATTTGCTTGGCTATTTCTAATGTCTTTTCATGGCAGCTATACATATATCACATCAATAAATTTGCATCAGGAATTCTAGGACTGTTGATTTTCAAGTTCAGAATATATTTCAGCCTTGTGAAGTCATGTGACTTAATAGTTAGGGTATGTGGCTCACAATCATTAGGTCGTGAATTTGATTCCTGGTGGCATGTTGTATCCTTGAGAAAGACACTTTATTTCACATTGCTCCAGTCCACCCAGCTGGCAAAGATGAGTCGTACCTGTAATTCAAAGGGCCACCCTCTTCACATTCTGTGTTACACCAAATCTCCCTGAGAACTACATAAAGGGTATGTATGCTTGTGGAGTGCTCATCTACTCGCACGTTAATTCCATGAGCAGGTTGTTCTGTTGATTAGATCAACTGCAAAACTTGTCATCATAACTGACAGAGGGCCAATGTATTTCAGCCATAAAATGTTGCTGACTTTATGCAATGCACAAGTCCAAATTATCCTGGAGTACTCCTCTCACTTTTAGTGTGAATCATTTTTATTCTTTTTAATTTTCTTTTTTATGCTACCAAAGATACACAGCTTCATTCATCAACACTTTTAAACTACTCACATATTAGCAAGCTGTTGTCTGTCTCTGTCTTCTCTTAAAACTGTCTCTGCTCAGAAAATGACCAATTTTATACAACTTCTGCCTAAATATATACACTTCACTCATCATTCTTACATTTATTACTCATACTATACCTCATTCTCTACCCTTTACACAAAATATTTTTCCCAATCTTTCTCTTCGTAATTGCATTTTTTGCAACTCTATGCCTACATTTTCCTTTCAGCTACTAAATTACAAAAGTTTAAACCTAAGCATTAGCCATATCAATCCCCCATCCTCTATTCTAGGACTACTTGAAAAGCTTATGAGCACTGTTGCTTGTTTGTTTGTTTTTTCTTTTGTTTTTTTTGTTTTTTATTCTTCCATTCTAAATTTTTTTTAAATTGTAACTGCATAAATATAGTCCTAAAACCATAATAAATGGCAGATGAAAGGTAATTTCCAACATTTTTCTGAATAACTCTCTTTGATATTTTCAATCTAATGATAAAATGCACTTTGAGCTTAATATCATCATTAACATTTTAACATTTGTTTTTCCATGCTGATATGGGCTGGGAAAGGGATCTGCAATAGAGCACTCTACTAATAATCTCAATCTTTCATCATCTCTTCTGTAAAGCCCAGCATCCTCAGATCTGACTTCACCACCTTTTCCAATGGTTTTTTTGTTTCTATCTTTCTCTTGCCAAACTATATTGAGGTACAGAACACAGTACTTTTTCACTAGTACATATTCATTGTTCATATAACATTAACCCTTTAACATTCAGATTACTTTGTCAAACGTAATGCTTATTTATTCACATTGTTTTAAAATTGATTGTGCACTATCCTATAGCTTTGAGATTTTGGTAATGTGATTGTTTATTTTTAAAATGACATTGTAGGGTTGCTGTGAGAGGCCAGATTTGGCTGATCTGAAGATAAAATAAGTAGAATAATTTGGCCAGATATGACTAGTTTAAATACTAAAAAAGTTAAATACTCTGATTTTTGAGGACCTGTTTCTAACGATCATTGGGAAGATGTCATAGTCAAACAATTCATCCCCAAACGTCAGAGAAGGAACAATGAAGGGAAGAATGGAACCACATTGCAACCAATGTTGTAAAATAACATCTGATTGTTTGGTTGAAAAGTGAGAAGTGATATTTAAATAAATTTCAGTGTATTTCAACAAAGATCTTGCAAGATAAAAGTACCAGTGCATAATTCAATAATTTAAAACTATCAACAAAATGTCTGGAATTTGTTGAGTTTCTATGAACATCTGTAGTACTAGTATCTGCTAACTTAAAAGTTTTATCAGTTCTCCAGTAGCCAAGATTATTTTCCTCTTTGAACCCATCACACACACACACACACACACACACACACACACAAACATATTCTGGTACACATTTGAAGCAAATGTTACCCATATGACTAGCCAGCTTTCACTCACCAACAATAGCCTACACCTCATTGATGTATATTTTTCTTCTGTCTTTTACACTGCTATTTATAAAGGTTTTGCTGCAAGTTCATCACAGGCAATTATACTGCAGTAAATATATCTCCTATAATTTTATTGCTTGGTAATTTCATCACAAAATAATTAAATCAAGAGCCATTATGTAAATTCGTCATCAGGCTAATTGTATCATTGGTAAAAAATCATCAGTGTGCTTTATCTGTTGAGTAAATGCATTGTTAAGAATTATCTAAAGTTTTATCCATAGACAAAATACATCACATTTCATTAACAAGGAAAATGAAAAAAAATCAATGACAAAACATTCATCTTATGATCTGGAAAATTGTAGAAATGTTAAAAAAGGAACAATGAGGAAATGAAATAATAATCAATGTATTGTTGCAGAAAATCTACACAGCGAAATATATATTACACATATTTTTTTTTTCTCTCCTTGTTTCTTTCTGTGTTCCTTTCTGTGGAAGAGCGTAGGCTCGAAACGTTAAAGACTTTTTCAATTCCTGAGCGTTATACTAATACATCCATTTGTTTTCTACATCACCTGTCTTCGTCTTTTGTCTTTTTGTGAATTCTCCCTATATATATATTTATATATATATATATATATATATATATATATATATATATATATATAGTGCAGCAAGAATTCAATGCAACATCAATGAAGTGACAAACTGTTGGATTATTTAACATGTTTTTTTGCCATATTTCTATTCAAACACACTACCATTATTTTAATATTTTAAAATAACGAAGTGTTTAGTAAAATAACTTTGTTATTATTAACCCGTTTTTTGGAACATAAATTAACATGAAATTTTGATGGAAGGTTTTAAATTAGATTAGTTTAATACAAAATGTTCATGTCATAGACACAATTATAATCTCAGGTAAGTTGATATCAAAAGGGTTAAGAGGCATTGCTCAAAATTTCACTTTTTAAAATGTTTCTTTCCTCCTCGAATTTGAAATAGTTATGCCTTTTACTGCATCACAATCATATATATGCACACACACACACACACACACACACACACACACACACACACACACACACACACACACACACACACACACATGCACCCACATACATAAAATTAACTTAGATATTTTTTATGTATATTTTGAGTAAATTTCCAATAGATATTCTTTGAATTTCCTTCATATTGTTAACCATATGCAGGAGTGGCTGTATGGTAAGTAGCTTGCTTACCAACCACATGGTTCTGGGTTCAGTCCCACTGCATGGCACCTTGGGCAAGTGTCTTCTACTATAGCGTTGGGCCAACCAAAGCCTTGTGAGTGGATTTGGTAGATGGAAACTGAAAGAAGCCCATCATATATATTGCTTGACAACCGATGCTGGTGTGTTTACGTCCCCGTAACTTAGTGGTTCGGCAAAAGAGACCGATAGAATAAGTACTAGGCTTCCAAAGAATAAGTCCTGAGGTCGATTTGCTCGACTAAAGGCGGTGCTCCAGCATGGCCGCAGTCAAATGACTGAAACAAGTAAAAGAGTATATGTGATGTATTTATTCTGCAAATAAAACTTGAAAATAAACTTTAGCTACATATTTACACTACAAATAAAAAAACTCTGATGATGAATTTACCAACACCAAATTTAGCATAAGAATGAATTTACCATTCACATATGGGTTTGTGGTGTGACTACCTTGCAATGAAATCACTATTTGATGAAATTACATGCGATACATTTGCCATGGTTAAATTACAGGTAATATATTTACTGTAGAAATAGTTATAGGTGACGTGTTTACCATCATATAATTACCATGTGGAATTTACCAGATGCCATTATAAAGACCTTTGCTGTTCAAGTTAACAGGCTGCATGCTTCCTCCACTAAACTCATTTCATGCCCCCACCTACTTTTTCCCTTTCTTTTCATATCATATTTCCTTTCGGTGTTTATACTTTCATCCTTAGATCTGCATTTATACAGTGCAGTCGACTTATGGCTTTCCCTTCAGTCACTAACATGCTAAAGTCAAATTACATTAATGTCACCGACTTTTTTGCTTTATCATAGTAAAGGAAGGGAAAACTGAATTTGTTATGATTATTTCTTTTCCTCTTTGCATTAATAAATAGAATTTCCTTGAATGGATTTGATAAATTCTAGCATGGCCATCACTGTGCGGTTGAAAAGCTTACATCACAATCATATATACGCACACACACACACATGTACATGCACACACACACACACACACACACACACAAGCATATTTTATAAGAGAATGATTTCATCTAAATCATGGTTCTCAACTATTTTTTGCTTATAGACTCCTTGTGATTCCTATTTTACTCTACTGGACACCACGGATCCTACCTAAGCTTCCAACCTATGGCAGCATGGAAAGCTAACATAGAAATGATAATGATGATGATTGTGTGTGTGTGTGTGTGTGTGTGTGTGTGTTTGGCAATGCAAATAATCTACAAGAAAGATAAAAGTCAAAACATGAGTGTATATATTTTATTAATATTTAGCAGAAGTAACAGAGTGACTCGAGGGCTGAGAGTTTTGTGGGTTAATTTGCTAAGTGCTGACACACTTTACAGAGTACACTGGGTGCTTTTTATGTGGTACCAGCACCAGTTAAGTCTGCTTTGGTATGGTTTCATGGCTGTATGCCCTTCCTAACTTGGCCCTTGAGTCAAAGCACTTGGCCCTTGAGTCACTCTGTTACTTCTGCTAAATATTAATAATATAACTATAGGAGTGGCTGTGTGGTAAGTAGCTTGCTTACCAACCACATGGTTCTGGGTTCAGTCCCACTGCGTGGCATCTTGAGCAAGTGTCTTCTACTATAGTCTTGGGCCGACCAAAGCCTTGTGAGTAGATTTGGTAGATGGAAACTGAAAGAAGTCCGTCATATATATGTATATATATATGTGTAAGTTTGTTTGTCTGTGTTTGACCCCCTAGCATTGCTTGACAGACGATGCTGGTGTGTTTATGTCCCCATCACTTAGCGGTTCGGCAAAAGAGACCAATAGAATAAGTAGTAGGCTTACAAAGAATAAGTGCCAGGGTCGATTTGCTTGACTAAAGGCGGTGCTCCAGCATGGCCACAGTCAAATGACTGAAACAAGTAAAAGAGTAAAAGGGGTATCACTACCTTAATTACCTCTTTTCTTCATTTCTCCTCCATTTTCATTTCCCATTGTGTTTTTGTTTTCTTTTTTTTTTTTTTCTAGGTAGATTATTTAAATGCCAAACTACTCATTACTGATGATGATTTACGAGCCATGGGAGGAGACGCACAAATATTGATGGAGAACTTCCAGTATTTACGTGTTGAGAGACGACAAGAGTACGGCACAACTTCTGTTAATCTCAATTTAAGCACAGTCCATGTAGCCACCTATGTGTACCACAAAAGTAAGCTATCCTCCTTCCTTTCAACCATTTCTGAAATTGTTAAGCATCTTTTGGTGTCATTGCTATTAACATGCAGTTCTTTTCTTTCAGCCCTCGATGTTCTCAATGGAGTACAGTGGACTCGTGCCTTAGACAAGGTCTTTAAGGAAAATAAAGACAATGACTCAAATTTATCTTGGCAATACTTTGGTAGTGCTGTAGGCTTCATGAGAGTTTATCCCGGTAAGTATAACCACATCATCATCATCATCATCATCATCGTTTAACGTCCGCTTTCCATGCTAGCATGGGTTGGACGATTTGACTGAGGACTGGTGAAACCGGATGGCAACACCAGGCTCCAATCTAATTTGGCAGAGTTTCTACAGCTGGATGCCCTTCCTAACGCCAATGCCCTTCCTAACGCCAAATATTAAAAAAAAATTTCCCTTCCTCAGTTCTTTCAATTTCTTTGTTTTTTTTGCCTTTTTCCATTATGTTTGATTCTTTTTTTAATGTTTGCTGACATTTTCCACCCACCATTCTCTCTTTCCTTTATGATCAAGCTTATTTTCACCTGTATTCTTGCATATGAACAGACATACAGGTATGCCTGCATGTACACACACACACACAAACACAGGTGCATACACATACATACACACACACACTTTCTCTGTCTCTTTTGTAAAATTATAGTATACATCTTTCTCTGATGGTTCTTAATCATCATCTATATGTTGATGCTGATACTGAGGGTGCTGGATGGTGTTGGCAGCTGCAGTTATCTCTACATTATGTATATTATGTATATAGAACCGGGACTAAAAAAAACCTTTGAGCTGGTGCTCCAGTATGGCTACTGGCAAATGACTGAAGCAAGTCAAAGAGTAAAAGAAAAATGGTTACAAAAATCTTCCAATTCTTTTGGAAACATTTTTTTCAAGCTCAGAATTGTCAACACATGAAACAAACTATAGTCATGTTAGTTGTTAACTGCCAGGGCACTGCATCCTTCAAAAATTCCATGCTTTTCACAGTTTACCAACATCAGTCCTCATGTACTTATGCACCCTTTCCTCTTTATGACTCTTTTGCTCTTCACTTTCCTATCCATTTGTATTTTATTATTTCCACAGCTAGCCACCTACACTTTTCTCTGCAAAATAGGGGTAGTTTATCCTGTTCAGGCTATATTATTAGCATTATTCTGCGATTGAGAATTTAAAATCACTTCTTTAACTTTCTAAAAGACATCTCAACGCTTCTAAAAGCAAACTTCGTTTGTTTATTTACGTTTGTCATAATTTGATTTTATTATTATTATTATTATTATTATTATTATTATTATTATTATTATTATTATTATTATTATTATTAAGGCGGCAAGCTGTCAGAATTGTTAGCATGCTGGGCGAAATGCTTAGCAGTATTTCATCTGCCGCTACAGTTTTAGTTCAAATTTCACCGAGGTCAACTTTGCCTTTCATCTTTTTGGGATCGATAACTTAAGTACCAGTGAAACACTGGGGTCGATGTAATTGACTCATTTCCTCCCCCAAATCACTGCCCTTGTGGCAAAGTTTGAAACCATTATTATTAAGGTGGTGAGCTAAAGCAGCAAGCTGAGAGAACCATTCGCAAGCCAGGTGAAATACTTAGCAGCATTTCATCTGTCTTTACATTCTGAGTTCAAATTCTGCCATGGTCAACTTTGCCTTTCATCCTTTCATGGTTGATAAAATAAGTACTAGTTGAATACTGGGGCTGATGTAATCAATTAACCCACTTCCCCAAAATTGCTGGCCTTGTCACAAAATTTGAAACCATTATTATTGTTATTATTATTAAGACAGCAAGATGGCAGAACCATTAACATGTTGGGTAAATGCTTAGTGACATTTCTTCAGACTCTTCACATTCGGATTTCAAATCTTGCTTCTGTTAACTTTACCTTTCATCATTCTGGGGTCAATAAAATAAAGTACCAATGAAGCACTTGTGTCCGTGTAATTGTCTAATCTTCTCCTCCTAAGATTACTGGCCTTGTGCCAAAATTTGAAACCATTATTATAATTTTTTTCTTCCTTTTGTTCCTTAAAAGATAAATATATCTAATTTTATCTCTCTGTCAGCTTCTTTCTCTCATTTTCTTTCTTTTCTCCTTTTCCTTCCCTTTTAAAATTGTGTTTACTTCTTGCTTTTACAGTGCCTTGTTCTTCCATCTTATTCATCCCATTGTAATTATTTTAATTTCAGTGTTTACATTTGTCAAGTTATTCTCAAGTGTTACAACTTAGGTTTTTTCCATTTGAATTGTTTTAAAAGTCGTCTACAAGTCTGACTCTAGTCATCAGTTAAAATACGTATGTTCTGCATTAGTTGTTTTGGCTTCACACAGCAATTAATTACGTGCAATTACAATTATAATATGAGAACTAATAGTTTGTAATAAAACAGTTATCTATGTATTTATCCACGGCTGTAACAGTTCAAAAAGTATCAGCATTTACATTCCTTTTTCTTTTCTATTTCCTTATTTCCTTACAGGGATAAAATGGCCAATAAATGATGAAGATCGTATTGATTTATATGATTGCCGTCTGCAGGGTTGGTAAGTAATGTTCAGAGTTATAATTTTGGAGTAGAAAACAGATAAAGTACTATGTTTCACTGTGGTGAGAAATATTTTTGACAATGAATATTACTGAGATTATGCATGTATGTATGTATTTATGTATGTATGTATGTATGTATGTATGTATGTATCTTTTCAAATGCAGAGTTGCTGCTAGAACAACAGAAATACTGGATAAATTACTTTTACAAGGCAGAAGAATTTGTCAACAACCAACCAAGGAACTCAAACCCATATCCTTCAAAGACTCCAGCTGAATACTTTGCCATTAGGCTAAACTGCCCACTCACACATATATATATATATATATATATATATATATATATATATATATATATATGCTCTGAAAGTGTAGCTGCTAGAATACGAATAGCCTGGGCAAAGTTCAGAGAGCTCCTACCTCTGCTGGTGACAAAGGGCCTTTTGCTCAAACTGTATGACACATTGTACGAACAGCCATGCTACATGGCAGTGAAACATGGGCCGTGATTGCTGAGGACATGCGTAAGCTTGCAAGGAATGAAGCCAGTATGCTCTGCTGGATGTGTAATGTCAATGTGCATACTCAGCAGAGTGTAAATGCCTTGAGAGAGAAGTTGGCCCTAAGAAGCATCAGATGTGGTGTGCAAGAGATACGACTGTGCTGGTATGGTCATGTGGTGAGAATGGATGAGGATAGCTGTGTGAAAAAGTGTCACACCCCAGCGGTTGAGGGAACCTGTGGAAGAAGTAGACCCAGGAAGACCTGGGATGAGGTGGTGAAGCATGACCTTCAAACATTAGGCCTCACCGAGGCAATGACTAGTGATTGAGACCTTTGGAAATATGCTGTGCTTGAAAAGACCCGGCAGGCTAAGTGAGACCAAAACCCATGGCCTATGTCAGTGGTGTAACCAGCCCACTTATGCATACCTTTCCTTCATTGGACACTAAACTCTGCTTGCGAAGACCTGTTGAGGCAAGCAAAATCAAAATCAAATTCGATGACAGCATCACATGACTGGCATCTGTGCTAGTGGAGCGCTAAGAGCACCATCCAAGCATGATTGTTGCCAAGGCTGCTGACTGGCTCCTGTGCCGGTGGCACGTAAAAAGCACCATTTGAGCGTGATCGTTACCAGCGTCGCCTTATTGGCACTTGTGCCAGTGGCATATGAAAAACAACATTTGAGCAAGGTCATTGCCAGTGCCACTAGACTGGCTCCTGTGCAGATGGCACGTAAAAAACACCATTTGAGCATGGCATTGCCAGTACTGCCTAACAGACCCTCATGCCAATGGTATGTAAAAGGACCCACTACACTTTCGGAGTGGTTGGCATTAGGAAGGGCATCCAGCTGTAGAAACTCTGCCATGTGGTTGGTAAGCAAGCTACTTACCACACAGCCACTCTTACGCCTATATATATATGTATATGTATAAGTATATATGAGTATTGGCCATTCCTATCCTTTATTTTTTTTCCAATTATCATCCATTTCTTATCAGGCATTCCCTTATTACTACGCCATGCCCTGCCCTTTCCGTGTAGATAAAGTTGGATATATGATTCCAGTACATTGAGAGTCTAGTAGATTGTCTGACATTAATTGACTTATGGCCATTACTGGAATACAGTTGACAACTCCCAATGGATATGATTCTAAATGGTTCAAAACTACATTCAACATATTGTCTTCCAAGTGTAACTAGGTCACCACTCATTTTATCCTGATCCTCTACTATTTTCTCAGCTATTCTCTAAAGTATAGTAAACTTGACAAGATATGCATGAATTTCTAAACTCTTTCTGCAGAAGATATGACAACAAAAACATTGTAAATAATTTGAGTTCCATTATTGATGTGAATATGTTAAGGCAGTGGTTGTATCATCTATGTTTGAAGTCTGTGCAGTTACCTGATGAAAATGGTTTCTTTCAAACAATACAACGTTCTCATTAATCAATTAAAGGAGTCACTTCAAACAGCCATAATGAATTGAAACCTGTACATCTTACTTACTAATTTATATATATATACATATATACTCTCAACGTCGGCACGCTGAAAGGTAGATCTGGTGAAATTGTTGAGATGCTTGAACGGAGATGCGTAGATATGTGCTGCATCCAGGAAGTAAGATGGAGAGGAGGTTCTGCAAGGTTCCTCACAGGCAAAGAACACAGGTACAAGATTTTCTGGGCAGGGAACACTGACGGGGTCGGGGGCGTAGGAATACTTCTAGCGGAGAAATGGGTGGATAAGGTAATCGAGGTCGTTAGAGTAAGTGACAGAGTACTTAAGATCAGACTAGTGCTTCATCATAGATTAGCTACTGTCATCTCAGCCTATGCACCTCAACCTGGGCTACCAGATGGTCTGAAAGACCAATTCTATGACACCCTCTTGCAAACTACCTCGTCGACGAGTGACAGGGACCTTCTCTTTGTGGCTGGAGACTTCAACGGTCATGTCGGACGTCGTGCTGGGGGCTTCCATGGCATACATGGAGGCTATGGCTTCGGTTCCCGCAACGAGGAGGGAACCAGACTGCTGGAGTTCTGTGATGCAACCAATCTTATAGTCTGCAATACCAACTTCAGGAAACCTGCCAGTCACCTAGTCACCTACCGCTCCGGCAGACACTCTAGCCAAATCGACTACATCCTCGCCAGAAATAGGGAAAGAGGGCGGCTTATAAATGCCAAAACCTACCCTGGCGAAGAATGTACCCCACAACATAGATTAGTAGTTAGCGACTTTGGGATCAAGGCAAAATGGGTGCCCAGAATTAGACAGGCTTGGAGAAGAAGGGTGTGGAAGCTTAAAGACCCTGCAAACGGACAGAGACTTAGAGACAAGTTACTTGAAGCATTTAACGAAATAGAAGGGGATATAGCATCATACAACGTGGAAGACAATTGGAGATTTCTGCGGGACAACCTGTTGAAAGCCACCGACCAGATTTGTGGGTGGTGTAAGGTCCCCTCCCAACCCAGAGTAACGTGGTGGTGGAACAAGGAGGTAGACAGGGCTATTAGACAAAAGAAACAAGCTTGGAAGGACTGGAAGAACGGTGGTAGCAGGGAATTGTACCAATGTGCCAGAAGGGAGGCTAGGCGACAGGTTTATTTAGCCAGAGGGGAAGCAGATAAGGAAAGATTTGCCAATGTTCTGCGCCGTGAGGACCAAAGACTCGAGGTATTTCGGGTTGCAAGACAGTGTAGGAGAGAGAATAGTGATGTTGTAGGAGAGAAATGTGTTCGCATGGATGATGGTACGCTTGCATTAAATGAGGATGCAAAGAAAGAGGTCTGGAGATGCCACTACGATAGATTGCTTAATAAAGAGAATGAATGGGAGAAAGAGAGCCTGCCTTATGTCGACCCAATAGAGGGACCAGCTATCCGAGTTGATAGTACCAGGGTAGATAAAGCAATTAAGAGTATGAAGACCGGGAAAGCCCCCGGCCCATCAGGAATCACTGCAGAGATGCTCAAAATATCTGGCAGTGTTGGCTATAGCCTAGTCACCCGTATTACGAACCAGGTGATACACGAAGGAGTCATACCCTATGACTGGTGTAGCAGCATCATAGTCAACTGCTACAAAGGTAAAGGGGACGCTTTAGATACAAATAATTACAGAGGCATCAAGCTGTTAGATCAGGTTATGAAAGTTACAGAGAGGGTCATAGCCCAACTAATTAGGGAGCGAATCAATTTAGATGAGATGCAGTTTGGGTTCGTGCCAGGTAAAAGCACTACTGATGCCTTATTTCTAGTGAGACAGTTGCAAGAGAAATACCTAGCCAAGGATAAACCTCTGTACCTGGCTTTCGTTGACATGGAGAAAGCCTTTGACAGGGTCCCCCGATCCCTTATCTGGTGGTCAATGAGGAAACTTGGGATAGAAGAATGGCTAGTGAGAGCTGTGCGAGCCATGTACAGAGATGCGGCCAGTAAGGTGAGGGTTGGAAATGAGTACAGCAATGAATTCCGGGTAGAGGTAGGGGTCCACCAAGGTTCCGTCCTCAGCCCCCTATTATTTACCATAGTCCTCCAGGCAATCACAGAGGAGTTCAAGACAGGTTGCCCCTGGGAGCTCCTCTATGCTGATGACCTTGCCCTAATTGCGGAGTCACTATCAGAACTAGAGGAGAAGTTTCAGGTGTGGAAGCAAGGTCTAGAATTGAAGGGCCTTAGAGTCAACCTAGCTAAAACCAAAATCCTAATAAGTAGGAAGGTAGATAAAACACAAACCCCTTCAGGTAGATGGCCCTGCTCAGTATGTAGAAAAGGAGTAGGTAGTAACTCTATAAGATGTACCCGGTGCAAGCTATGGACACATAAGAGGTGCAGCAACATCAAAGGCAGGTTAACTAGCAAGTTAGTTTTTGTTTGTGGCAGATGTTCAGGTGCAATAAAGACTGCAAACAAACAGGAAACAACTTCTATCTCATTCCAGGGTGAAAAACTAGAGGTAGTCGATAGCTTCCGCTATCTGGGCGACCAAGTTAGTAGTGGGGGTGGGTGCGCTGAAAGTGTAGCTGCTAGAATAAGAATAGCCTGGGCAAAGTTTAGAGAGCTCTTACCCCTGCTGGCGACAAAGGGACTCTCACTCAGAGTAAAAGGCAGACTGTATGACGCATGCGTACGAACAACCATGCTACATGGCAGTGAAACATGGGCTGTAACTGCTGAGGACATACGTAAGCTCGCAAGGAATGAAGCCAGTATGCTCCGTTGGATGTGTAATGTCAATGTGAATACCCGTCAGAGTGTAAGTATCTTGAGAGAAAAGCTGAACATTAGAAGCATCAGTTGTGGCGTGCAAGAGAGACGATTGCGCTGGTATGGACATGTGGTGAGAATGGAGGAGGATAGCTGCGTGAAAAAGTGCCACACCCTAACAGTTGAGGGAACCCGTGGAAGAGGTAGGCCCAGGAAGACCTGGGCTGAGGTGGTGAGGCAAGACCTTCGTACATTGGGCCTCACCGAGGCGATGACTACGGACCGAGACCTTTGGAAATGGGCTGTGCGTGAGAAGACCCGGCAAGCCAAGTAAGATCGTTGCCAGTGCCCCTGGACTGGTTCTTGTGCGGGTGGCACATGAGATGCACCATTTTGAGCGTGGCCGTTGCCAGTACCGCCTGACTGGCTCCTGTAGGATTTTCGAGCGAGATCGTTGCCAGTGCCCCTGGACTGGCTTGTGCGGGTGGCACATAAAAGACACCATTTCGAGCGTGGCCGTTTTCGTGCGGGTGACACGTAAAAGCACCCACTACACTCTCTGAGTGGTTGGCGTTAGGAAGGGCATCCAGCTGTAGAAACTCTGCCAAATCAGACTGGAGCCTGGTGTTGCCATCCGGTTTCACCAGTCCTCAGTCAAATCGTCCAACCCATGCTAGCATGGAAAGCGGACGTTAAACGATGATGATGATGATGATGATATACATATACATACATACATGCATACTTATATATATATATATATATATATATATATATATATATATATATATATATATATAGATAGATAGATAGATAGATAGATAGATAGATAGATAGATATATTAGAAAAAATAATAAGGTAC
>NC_142930.1:108895928-108898428 GCF_046866305.1 Octopus bimaculoides | reverse complement strand
TTAATCCAGTACACTCTGTGAAGTGGTTTTGGACAGTATGGGCATCAACCATAGAAATCAAACCAAAAATGACATATACAGACAAGATTTGGCCCTCCAACCCATCTAGATATGTGATAACTTTGAATAAAAACTGACTAGTACTGCAGTAGACATAAAATGATGACAATAGTGCTGGTGCCTCTGCCACTGTTGTCACCTTATTTTAAACATCTAAGTTTGATCATGCAAAATATAAATAGACAGGCGCAGGAGTAGCTGTGTGGTAAGTAGCTTGCTTGCCAACCACATGGTTCCGGGTTCATTCCCACTGTGTGGCACCTTGGGCTAGTGTCTTCTACTATAGCCTCGGGCCGACCAAAGCCTTGTGAGTGGATTTGGTAGACGGAAACTGAAAGAAGCCCGTCGTATATATGTATATATATGTATGTGTGTGTATATGTTTGTGTGTCTGTGTTTGTTCCCCCAACATCGCTTGACAACTGATGGTGGTGTGTTTACGTCCCCGTAACTTAGCGGTTCAGCAAAAGAAACCGATAGAATAAGTACTAGGCATCCAAAGAATAAGTCCTGGGGTCGATTTGCTCAACTAAAGGCGGTGCTCCAGCATGCCCGCAGTCAAATGACTGAAACAAGTAAAAGAGTAAAAGAGACAGTAAAAACTAAACATGATTGAAATTTTGTACAAATTTTTTTCTGGTAAGATTTTAAAGATATTAAGTAAAAAACCTCCAACTTAAACATTAGCTTTATTTGCCTTGCTTTCAAAACAAAACTTTTTAAGACAGTGCTGAACAAGCAGAGACAATGTAAGGTTGAAAGGTTTAAGAAACTCTTTCCAAAAATATGTTGCTATTATTTCAATACAAGACCAATAATCAAAAAGTATTATTGATGATACAATGTCAGACAAATTGAAGGATTTTTGAAATGGCAAGCATTATTCAGCATATTTAAGTCTCTCCTTTGACACAATCCAATAGAAATTAGAAAGAATAACGTCCATTATTGAAGAATTATTTCTCCCTGGAAGCACTTCCATATTTTTGGTTTCAATGCCACTCTATTTATATATCTGACAATATGTGCACTTACACATAGCTCGTTTCTTTTCATTCCTTTTATCTAACTATCTATCTGTCTTTATATTTCATCTTTATATTTCTTTAAATATTTCAATACATTGGAAGGTAAATGAAATAATAGTTCTCTAAGGTCTGCAGATCTTTTAAATTCACCTTTCTCAATTATATATAATTCTGTTGCTAAGATTGTATTGGTTTTTACATTTGACTATTGTGATGGTGAATACTTAGTGCAATTTTCCATTCATTGTTGATTTTTATGTAGGTGTGTGTCTATGTGTGTATGTGTCTTTGAGAATATATGTGCAGAACTTGCATTAGGTGAAACACAATCTGTATTAGAGCATACAAAAACAAGAATCTCTTGTGTACACTAAGTTTAGAACATTATTTAGAATCATCCACATTGCAATATAAATTTGTCAAAAGCAAGCAATGGAAATCTCCATTAAAAATCAAACATTAATGACCTTCACGCCTCACTCACTCACCCTCAGTGACCAAAGCAATTGATCCCACAGCATGGCAACCAGAATTATGTCCCTTAATGTTACATTTGTTTTCTTGACACAAACTGTCACATTATAAGTACCAGTTTTATATTATAACAGTTGAACTGGGGCAAATAATAATCTTGTTGCTCTGGCTCAAATACTCAACAAGGGGTTGTAAACTGAAACCATCTCCGACAGTAATGAGTGTGGCATAAATATTTACTCAGAGGTTAGTGCTTGTTTTAGTTTATGAGAATATAAAACTAATCCAATAAAATTCTCATATGTATGGACACACTTGCATTTGCAGATATACATGTATATGTTTACTAATTACATGTATATCTACACAGACCCATTCACATACATAATCATTCACTCTCAAATATGCTGTGTTTAATATTTACTTCCTCCCTTTCTATCTTCCTCTCTTCTTCCTTCTCTCTCTCTCCAGCATGGTAAGATTTGTTCACTAACTTAATAACAAGGCTCCTTCCAATAAACTAGACAACAATTACATTGAGTTGACAGATTAGAACTGCTGTATGCAAATCAAATGATTCCTTTCCTTCCATGCTTCTGAAATTCAACTTTCCAAGATTGGTCTTCAGGAAATTTTATGCTCCACTTAATATAATTACACATGTGAATCTATTATCTGGGCATACAATGTTTACGTTATTGAGCATATAGAATTTTGTGTGTTTGTATCCAACAAATGGCAGAATGAGATTGGATTATGCTGACTTTGGATTGAAATATTCGATATTAACATGATAGGTGTAGGCATGTCTGTAAGATTAAGAAGTTTGCTTCCCAACTACATGGTTCTGGGTTCAGCCCCACTATATAACACCACCTTGGACAAGTATCCTCTACAATAATCCTGGACCAACCAAAGCTTTGTAAATCATCATCATC